>NC_051846.1:88497042-88584750 GCF_002237135.1 Teleopsis dalmanni
TATCACTTTAACGAACTCTACATAATACAAATCGCCAATTAATTTCTATTTAACTAATTTTGCAAAACGTCGAATGGTGACATTCTTCAAGAAGTATGTATGTATAGAAAATAAAAATCAGAAGAAAGGGAACAAGAAATCGAAACGAATATGGAGAAATTCAAAACAACAGCACTATAGAAACAAAATAAAACTGAAATATTATAATGACATTTCATGTTTTAGGGAACAAAATTTACGATATGAGATAATCGTATCATCATAAAATGGTATTCCAGTTAAATATTTTATTTACTAAAGAAAATTACGGACAGACACTTTTCACAAGAAAGTACAAGGCCACAGCATGGAAGCCACTTAACTTAAACGGCACTCTTCTGTTACTGAAAACTCAAACGAAATACCTTGAAGTGATTTTGGATAGCAAACTGACGTGGAAGCCCAATGTAGAGGATCGGGTAAAGAAAGCAACAAATGCTTTATATGCATGTAAAAGTTAATCTCCTTTTAATTTTTTATCTCCTTAGAAATGGTAATTATTTTTCTGTACAACTCTGCGTATGGGTTAAATCGTAGATTTTTTTACGATCTTAGAAGAATTGAAAAAAAAAACAAAATCTATTTACAACAAACATTGAAAATTTGAAAATACCAATGTGAGTAAATTTTTAATAAACTTGTTTAATAATAGTTTAGTATATAATTATAACTAAAATTTGTTAAATTATTGTTATAAAACTATTTATTAAATTTATAATACAACTTTTTGTAGAAAATTGTGATTTAATATTTTATTTACAGAAATTTATCAAACATGTATAAAAGATGACTGCATGTTGCGACATACAAATATACAAATTAAAATTTTAAAATTTTTATTATATAATTAAAAATAACATTATTTTGTTTAGAAATTTAATATTTATAATTGAATTATACAACGTTTACATTGCGAGATTAAGTATACGATTTAATCTACATTATACATTGAAGATTTTTTTAGACGTTTCTGTTGTTATGGTTTGTTTCGTGTGTTTGATAAATTTCTGTAAATAAAACATTTAATTACAATTTTGTACAAAAAAATTGTAATATAAATTTAATAAATAGTTTCATAACAATAATTAAACAAATTTTAGTTACAATTATATACAAAACTATTATTAAACAAATTTATTAAACATTTACTCACTTCGGCATTTTCAAAATTTATTCGTTTTGAATAGATTTTGACATTTCTTTTCCAATTATTCTAAGATTGTAAAAAAATTCCACGATATTAATTATTAAATTATTAAAAAATTATTATTATTATTAAAAAAGGAAATTAACTTTTGTATAGGAAATCTGAGATGAAATAACGAGTTTACTTTTATCTCGATTTTTGCTTTAATCTACTTTTAATCACACAATGTAAACGCCGTATAAAAGTAATAATTTTTGAATATCTAAAAATAAATATTAAAATCTTAAATCAATTAAACTACATACTTATATTTGTATATTTAAAAAAAAATATTCATAAAAAATATTATATTTCATTACAAAAATTAACTTCTCAATAATTGCAATAAAATTTAATAAAATTTAAGAAAACAAAATAAAATAAAAATAATGAATTCATTTTATTTTTTTAAAAATAATATTGTACAAAATAGAAATATTTATAACCCAAAGTTTTTGAAATTACATTTCGTGTATTTGTTATAGATTTGAAAATACATAGTACATACCATTATATAAATGAAAAACTGAAGGCCCTGGTAGCTAGCTTAGTTATAAAATTTTATATTTTGTAATTAATTATAAAAATATAAAAAAAAATATCCACATATATTTAATATACTTATAATTTCACATATATGCATAGATATGTTTATATATAAATAATATCTACATACACATCACATAATATAAATTATTGCTTTTGTGCTGGCATTTAAATATTATTTCATAACTATTATATATTATTTCTTTTCGTCATTTGCTAATTTAAAGCGTATAATAACGTTAATAACGTTTATATAATTAAATAAATTATTTTAATATTATTTAAACTTAAAATGTCTTATTTATTATATAAAAGGTATTCAAAATCGCCCGACAAAACCAAATACTTATGAACATTTGAAGTTGATAGAAACACTTATAAAAATATACATATTTTTATGCTAAATTTCATTTAACTGGAACCATGTTTTATAATTGTAAGTATCTAATATAGATTATTCAGATTTTATTACGCTGTTATCTAAAGAAATACAACGTATATATCAACCCTCTTCATCCTTAATACTTTAAATAATTCCAAAACATTCTGGCATCACTAAAATAAAAGCTGCACATGTATAAGTGAGTCTTTTCACATATATGAGTCGCTTTCCATTGTATACAGTTTTTGTATAGTCGCTTGAATTTGTATCCCAGATAAAGTTTGGAATTTGAGTAGTGCGGTACGTTTGGGTAACTGTGAATTGTTTGATCTTGAAGAAAGAATTTGTGTGGTGTTAAGTGTTATTAATAAAATTTCTTTAAAAAAATGGCATCGGAAGTAAGTCAGGAAGTCCCATCCACCGAAAATAAGGTTGTTGAAGAATCTGAAACAGTTGCATCAGCAGTGACCACAGAGGGAGGAGCAAGCGACAAACCTACAGAGAATGTTGAAGCCGCCACCGATAACGCCCAAGAAAAATCCGTTGAAGATACAAAGAAGGATAGTGAGAATGCAACATTAACAAATAATAAATCTGAACCAGCACCAAAATTTTGTGTGCATAAAACGAATTTTGAAAAGGATGTAATTTATTTATACCAATTTTCACGGACTCCATTATTACCCTCATTATCACCATATTGTTTAAAAGTAGAAACTTGGCTTCGTTTAGCCGGGCTCAAATATGAGGTAAAAATTTAATTATTTTAACAAAATTGCAAAAAAAAAAAAATTGATGAAATAGAAGTACTTAAAAATCGCCATATTGGGGTTTTAATCTCCTTTGTGAATATATTCCTTTCTATTCCTTTTTGTACTTCCAATTTCCAGTGTATTTTTTGAGCATGTGTGCGTTTTATGAAAAATCACAAAGAATTCCTTATCGTTGTAACTGTATACATATTTTTTTCACTTAAAAACTTGTTTGCTTAGGACACTGAGAGTATGAGTCAAATTAAATATTGAGTGGACGCTAAATGCATTTGTGGTGCTAAAATATTATGTATTGTAGTAAAGTGAAAGAGTAAATCAAATAATATACATATATATTCTTTTCTCTTTATTCTTATATCGATTTCAATTTGAATAGGGCATATTATATACAACTTTTAAAAGTAGGGATCATCATTGAATATTATATTTAGACTGTAAATACTCATTATTTTTCGATGTGTGAATAATTAAAGGCAGCAATTTAAATATTTTTTTAAATTAATTAAAAATTTCTGTAGCGAGTCAATTTTCAAGATTGAGCGAGACTCAAGATTTACTGTACTAATAATTGAAAATCACATTATATATATATACATACAATAGAAAATTGAAATAATTTTAATTTAAATACATATTAACACAATAGATTTAAAAAACTATTGTATGTACCCCTTTAAAAGTTTTTCTTGTGGGATTTGTTTCCCTTGAGTTATTTCTATATGAATCTCTTAACTCTGTATTGCGCCAATTTTAGGTATAATATTCTCATTTAATAAAATATATACTTCATTTAATATTATTAATAAAATTATGAAATTATGTATTCAAGTAATACAAAAGGGATAAGTTATAGTATCTGCATTATAGTAAATTGGAATTGATTGATCATAAGGGTGTGGAATTTTAAGAAAAAAAAATTAATTTAAGTTTACTCAATTTGCGAAGAGTTGTTTGTTTGGTGTGTGTAAGAAATACATTGCGCGTGTACAGTGTTTTATTTTCTCTCAAAACTTTTCCAATGAGGTATTTAAGTGGAAGAGTGGAAATTTTGAGAAAATGAACTTGTCTTCTAGCTGCTCGACTTGCCTGCCGCATTTATTAATTGGCGCATATTTGTGTTATCAAGTTTTGAACAAAGAATGCAGTTGTTAAGTCGTTGTTTACTGCAGGAGGGTGTGGACTCCATTAATCGCTGCACATTATAAACAAAGAGTAATGATATGACTTGATAATGCTTTTGCGCTTATTGACATAATAATTTAATCAAGTGTAAACACTTCTATGTTAGCTTTTAAATAAGCGATATTTAAAATATTGTTTTGTTTAAGTGTGCTTCACTGGAAATTAATGGCCCCACCCTATTGCATTCAATTGAATGCATCTGGAATAAGATTAAAGCACCAACCACACCCATATGCCAATTATTAAAAACTATGAACAACATGTTGCGGATTATGACTATCTCTTAAATTAACAACACATGCCTGTAATATATTAAATATATTAATCAGCGCTTTTTTATAATGATTTTTTTTTCATCTTTAAACATTCATATAAATTGTAAATAATTTAATTTTTTTTTAAATTTTTAATGATTCTATTGAATTTATTTTATTTTCTTTTTATAAAATACTTACATTTTTTTTAATACAAAATAATTATAATATTTATTTCGTTAGGAAATTTATTTAATAAATGTAAACATTGTACATATATTTATAATAAATATACGCATTTTGAAACTTGGTTGTTTTTTTTTTTCTGTAGAATGTTGATCATAAGATGCGTTTCCGTTCAAAGAAAGGACAACTTCCCTTTATTGAGCTTAATGGTGAGGAAATTGCTGACTCAGCAATTATTATTAAGGAGCTGTCAGCCAGATATGAAAAGAATTTAGATGCTGGATTAACTTCCGAACAACGAAATGTCTCATACGCAATGATTGCTATGTTAGAGAATCATCTAATTTGGATTATATTTTACTGGCGTGCTAAATATCCCGATAATGTTTTGAAGGGATATAAAGTAAACTTGCAACACGCACTCGGATTGCGTTTACCAAATTCTATTTTAAATTTCTTCTTTAAAATAACTTTTGGTAGAAAGGTATTAAAAATGTTTTATTTTATTATATTATTTTATATAAATGCTTTGCTTTTTAAATAACTGCATACATATGCTATTATATAAAGCAGCAGGTCTTTATAAATACTTTTTTTATATTTTATTTTATTTTTCTGAAGTTTTACAATTTATTTGCAAAACATTTTTTATTTGTTTATTTGTTTATTTGTCTGTTGTAAACAACAAAAAGTAGCTACATAAGGAATAATCATCACGCTTTCAATGTAAAAACAATCCTATCAAAGTGACTTAAATGCATTAGTTTATTATTTTAAGATTGCACGCTTTATTATGCTTCTTGTGGTTATTCCTTAAAGATATTAGTTTTTGTTGTTTATAAATAATATATTTCCTAAATTGCTTTGGCAATTTTTTCATAATTAGTGGTTCCAGGGTACAAAGAAGTTGAAGGCCCATGGAATTGGTGTGCACAGTGCTGAAGAAATTGAAGAGTTCGGTAAAAATGATTTAAAAGTACTAAGTGAGATGTTGGATTGTAAACCATTCTTCTTTGGAGACGAACCAACCACTTTGGATGTCGTGGCATTTGCAGTATTATCTCAACTTCATTATTTGTCCAAGGACATTACTTATCCACTTCGTGATTTTATGACTGAAAAGTGTCCAAATTTGGTTGGACATGTTTCGCGAATGAAGGAGAAATGCTTCCCTGATTGGGATGAAATTTGCACAAAATTAGATCTAAATGCTCATATTCCAAAGCCAGAGTAAGATATTATTATTGTACATCGCACGAAATATTATTTCAATATACTTATAGGCCAGAGAACAAGGAGGGCAAGGAGGGTGAATTAGAAAAGTCAAATGAACAAGACACTGAAGCTGATAAAATCGAAAAGGAATTGGAAAAGGATAAGGTAAAACTTTAATTCTATTACTTGCTCTTAATTTCTATTTATTAATTAAAATATAAATTTAATTATTATTTAATTCTCTTTCATAAATTTGAACGAGAAATACCAAGTGTACCAAGTTCAAATATATTCTTTGGAATATATAAAAAATAATTATATATTATAAGTAATTTAAAAATATTTTAATTTATATTTGTCTTTTGTAGTCAAATGAGAAAGAAATAGCAGAAGAAAATAAAGAGAAAGAGGAAGCAAAATAAGTATAATATAAACCTAGGACAACTGTAAAGGACATGCATTTATTAACTCAAAGTATAATACAATAAATTTGGAAACCTTTTTATAAATTACATTAGCATAAAAATATTAAAAATTATATACATAAGAGATTTATAATTAGTTAAAGCAAAAAACTTCTGACGATGAAATATTGTTTCATAAAAAGTTTTAATTTATATTGATAAAAAAATGATATTATTTACTTCCAATTGCTTAACTTAATTATACAAGATATATTGAGAAAAGGTAAATAAATATACGAGTAATTAAGATTATTTTTATATATAATAGTTTATGTGCAAATATTAATAATTAATATTTTAAAATAACTACGTTTTGTTTTAAATTTTTGTTAGTTGAAAGGCTTTGCTTATTATTGTATTAATTCTAGTTGATTTTACCTAAATACTCAAAATTTAAAAACCAAAAATTTAAGATATAAACGGATAAATCTGATTCACTTTTTCATTAAATATATATATATATTATCAGTATATATATAATATATATATATATATTGATTGTCCATTTAATTCAAATGACCATTGTCGATTTATTTATAATGCGTACTCATATGAAACATTAAAAACTACATTGTACGAGAACTTTTGAGTAGTACACCGATAATATTTTCATCATCACAAAATTATTGTAGAATATTCAAGTATTTTTATGTATTATGTATTTAAAGTTATGTTGTGTAAGTTTTTACCACAATATTTCTATTGTAGCTCAGTGTTTTATATAATGAACATATATATATACATATATATATAACATACATCTTATATAATAATAAATATGCTTCTTAATATACTGACTTTTAATCAATTTAAAAATATTAAGAGAATACAGTACCAATTATCTTTTAACAACCTTTAGCAATTGAAAGAGTATTATTTAGTTGATTATTATGTAATTTTTCTGGTAGTTTTAGTTTGTAACAGATAGATTAAAATCGCTACGTTTATTTCAAAAATATGGGAAAATAAAGGTTAAATTTAAAGCAAATTTAATTTAACTTTGAAATCTGAATTTATTAATTAAAGGTTTTATCGAATCCTTTATATACAGTGTTGTGCATAACAAAAGCAACCAAAATTTGCCCATCAAATAAATAAGTTTTTTGTCTACTTTTTACTTTTCATTCAAAAACTTAAATATACAGTTTTATTTGTTATTGTATTAGCTATTATAAAAAAACAACAAAATCTACAATTCTTCATAACGGGTTAAATAATTCACAAAAATAATGAGATATTGCGAAATGCGGCTGTGCAGAACAATAGCAACTTTATTTATTATATTAAATTTTTGTATTATTTTTCTAAATTTTGTATAAAGCCCTTTGCTTTTTATTACTTGGGCACTTCTACGGGTCATAGGTGATATTAAATTGTTAATAAAACTATTTGGAATTTCATACCATTCATATTTCATGACCTCAAACATTTGGAAACTTTTCGACCCCCAAAGCGACGTTTGAGAATACCAAAATGTTCTCAATTGAATTAATATCAGGTGTTTGGGCTGGCTAATCTAAAATTGGAATTCCATTTTGCAAAATCCATTCTCTTATCAGCTTTAAGGTGTGTTTTGGGTCGTTATCGTACTGATATACCCGTTGGAGTGACATTTCTCATCAACCATGGGGTACCATATGGCTTTCTAAATTTTTTTCGTACACATGTTGGGCTATTATTTGATGAATTTCATGAAAAGGTCCAAGTCTAAATCCTGAGAAGCACCCCCAAATCATTACTGACCCATCCCCATGCTTCACCGTCGCATGCCAGTTACGCGGATATAAACGTTTTTTTTTTCGCGACGTACTGTGCGCATCCTATCAGATTTAGAGATATTTAATTTCGATTTATTGCTGAGAAAAACTGTTTTCCATTTAACAAGTATTCAATTTTAGTGATATCGTTCAAAATTAATATTAATATTATTTCATATTAATATTAATTAGAGCAAAACAAAAAATCTAGTTCTTTTGCAAATGCTATTTAGTTAACTTTGGATTTTTGACTGGTTTGTAACTTTTGAAATCTGCTTCAAGAGTACGCCTGCGTACAATATTTGAGCCCACATATAGTTTAAGCTCATCTACGATCTTTTTCGACGAAATGAATGCTTTTTTTTTGTAATTCATATGATTTTTCGATCAATTCTATGAGTAGTCTATGAGTACAAGGGGCTTCACCCAAATAAACCGTTTTAACGGTATTTTGTCAAATTATATTTTTTTATAAGCTGCGAAACAATAAACTAATTAATTTTAAATATTTTGACTATTTCATTTGAGCACTGCCATTTAAATATTTTTCAATTCTTGCTTCTTTTAACTTCAAAGTATACGTGTCACGAGCCATGATAAAAACGTACTTCCATTACCTGATTTAATATTGAACTATTCTGTGTTTATGTTCTAATTTGCTTAAAAACATAAATCACAGCATAAAAATGCAAAAAATCCAAAAAATATCTTGTTAGAATGCACTTTGGTAATAGATCTATCATTGATCTTGTCTCAGTTGCTATTGTTTTGCACAGCCGCATTTCGCAATATTTTATTATTTGTGTGAATTTATTAACCCGTTATGAAGAATTGTAGATTTTGTTGTTTTTTTATAATAGCTAATACAATAACAAATAAAAATGTGTATTTAGATTTTTGAATGAAAAGTAAAAAGTAGACAAAAAACTTATTTATTTGATGGGCAAATTTTGGTTGCTTTTGTTATGCACAACACTGTATATATACACATAGTAGAAAAAGTGTGCGTCCACCCACAAAACTTTTCTTAAATTTCGCATAACTAATTTGATTTTTACTGAAATTGAGATCTGTTTTTTGATTTATTTTAACCAAAAAAAAAACAACAATGAAGTTCAAACATAAAAAATTAATAATTATTCTTTAAAAAAAAATTAAATACAATTATATATGCAATAGCAACAATTTTTGAAATAGAAAAAGTCTGCGTCCACTTCTTAATGTTTAGAATATATATTTGGGATATATTAATATCCTTACTGGAAATCGTGTGCTGGCGAATATTATTTTCCAAATAATAACACAAATGTTCTATGGTACTTAAGGTCTTGTAATTCTGGTAGTGTTTAAAGAGGCCTGGGAGCATGGTTCCGCTGCCAAACCCATACGATCGCTGCTGTAAGCTTATAGTCGTTGTCCTGCTGAAATAAAAAGGTTACTTCAAGGTTAGAATATTTATCTTCAAACTTACCGGCACCATTACTAGCCATAATCCCCCAACCCATTACACACCACCACCATGTTTAACCGTTGAAATTAAGTTTTGTTTGTTATAGGCTGTATTTATTTTCTCCATACAAGTTTTCTACCTTTGATTACAGATATGCAGAATTAACTCTTATCGGAGAAAATAATTCTTTTTCAGAATTGCATAGGTTATTTACATGCTTTCTTATAAAGTTTACCCCTTATATTCTATTATTTCTGGATATTTAAGGCGTCTTTCTTACAATCCGGGTATAATACTGGCTTTTCTTCAAAATTTTCCGCACAGTATCAGGATATATTTTGTTTTCAAGTATGTCGGCAATATGTGCAGCTAGTTTGAAGGCTCTTGCATTTACTTACACCTGGTTGATTATGCAACGTCTTTCTCTATCTGACGAAATTGGTGAGCGACCAGTGCGAGGTTTAAAAACATTCGTCTCCTTGAAGTTATATCATATTTGCATGTGACATATATAAAGATACAAAGTATAATGTTCACTAAAGGTATTAAAATATAAGGCAATTAGTAAACATGAACTAAAGACATTGATTACTAGTAATACATACAATATATAAAAAGCTATAATCCTATAATCCTATTGTGCCTTTAGGAGGTTTAAATGTTGCACGCTTCAGTGCGATTGTGTATAATTATTTATCATGTCAATTAAAATATAAGATATTGTTGTTAAAGTCTTATTTGAACATATATTATACAATATATGTAATCATTAATTATATAAATATCGCGAAAGTTTCAAAGTTTATTTGACTTCTTCATAATGGCGGAGTATTTATACATCTGATTATGAAAAGATGAAAATGGTTATTTGTACTACTGCCATTCCTGTATATATAAATTATGGACCAAAAATTGATAAATGCTGGTCCAGATTTTCAGACAAGGAAATTACGAAGACGTGCACATGGATTATGATGTCGTTAGTTGAGGGTGGTGTAAGAGGGGAGGGAAATGTTTCAGAGTATACTGGATTGGAAATGGGTGGGACTCAAATTGAAGTCAACCAGGGTCAAGGCGAAGAAAGCCAGCCACTTTACGGGCAGGTTCAATGATTACTTTATATTAGATTGCCTTGGTTATTCTTAGCTAAACTGTTTTTTCATGAAACTTTATTAACAAACCTCTTTGGAATAAGTGGTAATGAGATTTAGTTAAATATACGTAAGTCAACGACATGTCCTATCACACCTAGTTTTGCTAAGTATCAAATAGTGGTGGATTCAGGAGGGTTGAAGGTCATAGGGGATAGATCCACCCTTGATAGTATAATACTTAATATAAAAGTTTAGTAAACCACAAAAACAGTGCCAAAAAATATTTTCTAGTATAACCACTCTTGAATTACATTGTCATCCTTCTGATAATCTGCACAAAGATTGAGTGATAGGTCCACTATTGATAATATAATACTTATTAATAATTATTAATAATAATTAGGAAATAATTAATTAAAAATAATAATAATAACTAATTAATAATTAGGAAACCAAAAAAAAACCTAAACCATGTTTTCTAATATAACCACCCTTGGCACATCATCGTAAGACGCGGGTTCCGAATTATATTCTCATCCTTCTGATAATCCGCAGAAAGATTGCCTGAATATTTAAAATAATTTTAATATATTAAATTAATATTCGTAGAATTAAATTATTTAGATGCAATTGTTTTATTACAAAAATTGGTTACAAATTATAAAATCAGTACCCTATTAGGCAAAAGTATCTATCTAATGGGAAAATATTAATGGAATTATATCGAAAAAGCATCAATTTATAATTTGAAATGATGTATTATTTATTTTAAATTAAGATCATTCTGAAATAAATGAGACATATTGCAAAATGATAAGGTAATCTATTATAAGGAAGTGGCATTAGCATTGAAACTGATACGTTTCTTCTTTCACATGTTCCTTTCAGCAGCTCTAGCAAATCTCGTTAAAAGATAGAATTTCTTAACACATATATCCACTACTCTTGGCATGTCTGCACTAACCCATCACAGTTTTCGTTTTTGATAAATTGTATCCTAAAAGCATTAGGTGGATTTCTTACAGTCCATAGCGGTTTCTCATTAATTTTTATTCTACTACTACTGAGTGATTATAGATATGTGAATAATAATATGCAGTGCTCTGCAACCCAGATTAATGATTTTGAACACTGGTTTCTCACCAAACTGGCTTCGAGTTTGTGCAATGGTTGGTCTGATATCAGTCGATCTGCGTCCTTGATAGCGACTATTTTAAACAAAGAATCATATTTTAAAATTAATTAAAAAATATAAAAAAATATGATTAAAGGATAGAAATAAAATATAAAAAAATACGAAATAATAAGAGAAAAGAAAGGAGAATAAATTAAATGTGAATAAATAATATGTATATGATATATAATTACATATGATTAAAATTAAAATGTTGTAAAATTACTAAGTGCAGTGGCACAACGTAAACAATATTATATTAGGTTCATTAGATAATATTCAGTATTATATTTATTAGTTCAAATAAAAAAAATGTACTATATGAAATAAATGTGACGTAACACCCCTTGGCATATCACATTTTGTCACAAATGAAATAACACTTCGTTCCCCTTTTCAACTTAAAAAAAAATTTTGCGATTAATCGATCGTATAACTTTTACAAGATATTGAGGATCGATTTTAACTATATGTGGTACACAGTGGCGGAGGTAGACCAACTCTGCCAAAAAAAATTACCTTAAGTCGTTGACCCTGTAATGTAATGAAATGCTTACTTAGCTCATTCCGAGAATTTACTTTTGGCAATGATATTTTAGAAGAGGGACAACATTCGACAACTGGATACGAAAGAATTATTGAAGAAAGGTAATTTAAAGATAAAACGATTAGAGAATTAGTATTGCCAAAGCTGAAGATTGCACACAAATTATTGATTGAAAGTTGTGCAAATTGACACCTCCACTTTTGTTACAAGAAGTAACTAATAAGAAATTAAAGCTATTTGTAAACAAAAGTCCGAAACACACCTAGATTTCAAGAATTATCCATGTCATATGCAAGCAGTCGAGCTTCCATCAGAGACTGAAGGTTCAATCAGAGCAAAACCTTATCAAGATCGAACATGCTGATTTTTCGCAAAAGTCAGATTATAAGTTTATTAAATTAGAATATCAGTAACGTTTTAACGTCATTCGTTTGGGCAGCTGTGTGGTTAGATATGAAATGTAAAGAAGTTAATAACACACCCTACTTGGCGGATTGGTTGGGTAGGGAAAGGGTGGACAATTTTGAATATTTTCAGTAAATATGCAACTGGTTTATATTATAATATGAATGATATTTAATAGTATTTATATTTCTGGTAGTGTGAACAATACATTACGGCAATAGACCATTGTGCACTGCATTTATGTTCAGTTACAGTTTGCAATTGTCGTCACAAATGGCGCGAAAATGTCGCGTTTTATCAATTTTGCGATGATATTGGGCGACTGGTTAATATAATTATATCAGTGGTTTGTTATTTTATTTTAATATTTTGGACTTTATACTGAATAAGAAAAATTAAACTGTATTAATTGTATGTATATTAATAATTGTAATTTTTTTGAAAAATGATCGATTTACTCAGTCTTGCCAACTTTTGTAGGCGATGCGCGAGCGGAAGATATCAACTGATAATTTTTATTTTTTTACAGTTTTTTACTCTATTCTAGAGGCAAATTTTGCGCACTATAGCGTTTCGAAAAAAATTTTTTTTTATTTTTCGAACCACCCAAATAAATTATATTTATAAATTATATTTATTTATAATTTTATTTATAAAACCGAGAAACCGTTATTGTTGTTGCTGTAGGTTTATTTAATGAATAAGGAATGTGGGCCTCTCATTTGGAGCTACTGTAAATCTTACTTTCTGTGTAAGTATATGTTTTTGCATTTTTGAATTCGTTTGTTAAAAACAAACCATGATTTCAACATTTAACACAATAGCGACTAACACTAAATATCTTTATTCTTAAAAGGTTCTGATATTCACGTAATAAGAGACAAACAACATCATTCCTTCTCTGTTAAGAGGAGTTAAAGTTTTAAAAAATATGTACAACTTTTTGCAGGGCCCTGTGGCCCGCCACTGAAGGTACACGAAATTAAAAGTGAGCAAAATACTTACGCATGTAATTTGGCAATAAGAATTTCAAAAACAGGAAGGATTTACTGTAACAGTTTCAGTTCCAGTTGGATCGCATATATGACAGTTTTATGAAAGGTTGGTCTGATTTGATGGATATTCAGACATCGATAAGAAGAATTTTATAGTGATAAATGCTTTATAAATAAATTTATTTTTAATTACCAGGCGCTGCAATGACTAATAATGGTTTAAATCAGAGATGCTTAAAAAAAAAATAGGTCGCTACAAGCTAAGCTACAAGAACAATATTCGCCTTTTTTTTATTCGCTTGCTAACAGCAACTCTGAATGGTGTGATGTCCTTCCTGTTATGTCGATTTATTCCACATATTTGTCAATTTAAGTTTTGTTTTACTAGGCAAAGCGCAATATTACAGTTTTTGTATAGGAATTTATCCTAAAATAGACACAAAGTCACGCTTCCTATTTACGCACATCTGAATACACTGAATCTAATTTACTGTTTATGCTGATTCAGCTATGATCACTATAGTCAAGCTGCACACAGTATTCTTTGTTTTCTTAATGAACAATGTTGCGCTTATGACTGCTCTTATAGAAATCAACTTAGATAATGCAAACACCACCACTAGGGTGCCATTAAGGTATACGGGCAATTTTTTTTTTGTAAAATCGGTTGACGGCACCCCCCAGATTGGTTCATTTTGCTAAAAAAATAATCCGTGTAAAATTTTAGTTCAATTGGATAAGTGGAAATGGTGCCCCAAAAGCCTCAAAGATTGGAAGATAACGATTTTTTCCATAAAATTCATCTTTGATTGCTTATATCTCCGACATATTTAATTATACATAAAAACTGTCTTCCTAAAAGTTATAGATCTATTAAAAATAAAGTATTCACTCGTATAAAGTTTTTCTGTATTTCTAATAGTTATTGAATAAAACAAAAAATAAGTTGAAGTCACCCGATTGCTAGCTTTGAAAGTACTATGAATGTAATTGTTCGCTTCAGCTTTACAAAAAATTTATTATTTCTAAAAAATTAAAAATAAATTCAATTTTTCCAAAATTTAATCTTTCTAATAATAAAAAAGTACTAATTCTAGGTTTGTCCGACATAATTTTTATAATTTTAGTTAAAGTTGCTGGAGCAAAGTATCCTTATTACAACTTGGAAAACGACGGCGGTAATCGATAACAATTTTAATATGTACTGTTTTCTATTCTCCTTTTTTGTTAAAATTGAATTATAGTCCAGCATTAGTTTTACTCCTCGCTCTGCCGTATCGTTTACTACTTTCAAGCTTAAAAGCGTTTTCTTAGCTTGAATAAACGTAAGGTCTTCATGCCATTTTGTGGGACATATTTTCATGAAGTCATCGCATAACTTGAAACGATTACAAATGTTTTTAGTATGTTTGTATACAAACTGTTCAATTCCGTTTTCGACGATTTCAGTTATTTTTGCGGGATCTATTAATACTCTTCTGACTTCCTTGTCATCACTATCTATATTCAAATTTGAAACCATCTTTTTCTTTGTCTCAGGTGATATATTTAAATCCAAAAAAGCAAAATGAACAAGCTTTGAGCTTAAATTCCAAATATAATTTTTTGATATTGTCTGAGAATAGAAAGAAAATTAAAATCTTGAAAATGAACTTTAACTGATGGCAAAGCATTAAACCATACTTCAACATACACTTTAGTAATAAATATACATATACCGTAAAGAACATTTTCTTCTTCTGTAGATAATTTGAACTTTTTCCTAAATAAAAATATTTTTAATACATGCATGGCTTTCGCCATCCATCTTGCATGATGTATAGCTCCAGGAGGTCGAAACTTTATTGTACAGTTCGGCTTTTCTCCTAAAAACATTAATGCAAGTTCCAGAAGTTCCCTATAATCATCTCTTGGTTGGTTATCCTTACGAATCTTATAAAGGAAACGAATATTTAAAGAAGACATCTCGGTAACACTTTTTAATGTAATCACTTTGAATTAATCAATACGATAGGATATTATAAAGTTCACTTCGCATTCCAATGAATAATACAGAAACTCACTTATGTATATAACTATAACTATACTATATAACTATACATATATATATATGTATATACTATACTTATTTTGTAGCAAATTTAGTAGACAATTCATTCATTGAACTCATTATTCAATAACTATTAGAAATACAGAAAAACTTTATATGAGTGAATACTTTATTTTTAATAGATCTATAACTTTTAGGAAGACAGTTTTTATGTATAATTAAATATGTCGGAGATATGAGCAATCAAAGATGAATTTTATGGAAAAAATCGTTATCTTCCAATCTTTGAGGCTCTTGGGGCACCATTTCCACTTATCCAATTGAACTAAAATTTCACACAGATTATTTTTTTAGTAAAATGAACCGATCTGGGGGGTGCCGCGGGCAATTTTCCGACATTCGAAAATTAATGGCACCCTAACCACCACACTTATCTAAAGAATGCAAATCTCAGCATAGTTAGTTTGGTTTGGTTAGCTTTTGTTGGGCACTTTAAATTTAGTTCTAGTCAACCCATAAAAAAAGTTGGTCTTATTTTTTTATTAGAACTCTGTGTATAACATGCCTTTTCGTTCATTAATTGATACAATGTTCCAGTGTATACAATATGTTGCGTTTTCCTGTGTTATGCTCCACATACTTGTGACTTTTATTAGAACCGTTTGAACTACAGTATAGTTAGTTCCTGTTTGATTTTGTAATGATTTCTTTACATAAGTCCTGGCATTGTCTCTTTCATAACTGGCATTGCAAATAATTTGAATAGAAAAGATTATATTTGTAATACTTAATTACAATTAGTCATAAAATAGAGACGGATATTTTAAATAAAATTAATGACTGGGACATTCATATTTTCCAATGATGAAAATCTGCGCCGATACCTAATATTTAATATTAACATGAAACATAATGTATTTCATAACATATTATTATTTATAGCTACCAGTATGTTACATACTGCTAACCAACAATGAAAACAATTCACTGATGTTTAAAAGAACTCGTCTTTTACGAGGCCATGCAATGTACATATTGCATTTAACTTCACGAGAATGCATTGTTTTGTACACATAATTCACATTTTGAATATTTTCAAGGAGATATCTGATTCAAGTTTACTAAAAATGTCTAGGTAAAATATATTTTTATAACCGGCTGTATAACATATATTTATACTTTTCAAATTATTGAAATTCAAAACCTTAAACATCTCTCCATATAAAATAAAATACATAATATATATAATATATCTGCAATGGATAAGTTAAATGATTTCATCAATGTAATTTCCAGTGTGATAGTCATACATTAAATGTACAGATTACTTGAAAATTTTAAAGACTTCTATAATCGAACATTTCAAAAGGTTTATGCATTTTCGTTAATTTTTCGAATCAGTGAAAAAACAGGCAGATTAAACTAACTTATGTATATTTATTTTTGTGCTCAAACCTTCAGCCTCTCAAAATCCGAGCTGGAGATTTGTCACAGTCATGGCTTCATAACCAAATACTGGTTACAAAGCCATGTCCACAGTATATCGCTAGACATTCCAAGGCGCTTACGTCCGGTGATTAGCCATCACTGTGTCCCGTGTATCGTTATTTAGCGCAATACTGTGGGCATGTCTTTGTGACCAGTATTTGGTTTTGAATGCATTTTGCCTTTGACAAATCTCCAGCTCGGATTTTGAGAGGCTGTAGCTTTGAGCACAAAAATTAATACAAATTACTCATTATCTTATTAAGACATATTGAAATATTACAAGTAAAAATCTGCTTGATGACGAGTGATTTAAATATTTGGCATACTATCAAAGTTATTATTGTTCCATTACAATACATATAAAAAGTTTGGAGCACAGTTTTACTATTGGTAAGATTAGGTTGGAGAGTGGCATTGAGCCCAAAGCCGATTTGAAGTCAAATAATGGCTTATTGCGATATTAATTCTAGTACACTAATCAAAATAAATTTTAATTAGGTATTATTATAAATTTAATTTTTAACAAAACTTTGCCTTTCATAAAAACAAATAATAGTAAGTATTCAATATCACTTTCTGCATATTTTCAATTAAAATTAACTCCAAATTGACACCATTTTAAAACTATTATTATAATATAAAATGCTTGAAATAGCATAGACCTATTTGAGTGTTTCTAACTCAACAAATATAAAATCAGTGAATTTGTGACATTAAAAAGCAATAAAAATATCAAAAATTTGTACGTAAATATCGACTTTTACACTGCAAAATAGTCTAGAAATAGATGTAACTGACTCTAGGGTCGTACCTTTAATATAGATGCTATTATGATACACATAATGTATAATGTGAAATGGATAATTTAACCTTTAAAATATCTAAAGAATGTTTTTAACTGCATTTCACATGATAGTAATTTCAGAAGAACTATGAATGGAACGAGGGCAGTACGCTTACAGATAAAATTAAAAATGGAGCAGCCTATCACATATTTTTGATAGAATAACATTTATTGAAGAAGTTTATAAGAGACATGTCAAGGACAAAGCACAGATTTCCTTTCTAACTATTACTTTCAGTTAAAAGTGGAGAATTTGATTATTATTGTATTACCGTAATGTACACACATGTAACCGGCAATAGTCTGGTTCCCAAAATGGAAAATTGTTCCATTTGGAGTGTGTGTGTGTATGCGCTGCAAGCGAAACCTCAAATTGCCAAACTTTTGAAATATATTTTATTACCATTACGTTTTCGTGATCAATTTATTGATAGTTTTTTTTTTATGTGATTGGATGTGCTTTGATTGGAATTATTTAAAAAAGTTTGCTTTCTGTCACCCTATAAATTAAAAATAGCATTGCATGAGGAAAAAGTAAATCACACAAATTACTAAGAGGGATATTTGCATATAGACTCGTAACTTATTGAATTGGTGTTAAGCACGAATGCAATATTTATAAATTGTTGGAGCAACATTTATGTGAACAATATTGCAAGTGTTCAATTCATTCAATGGCCTACTTCTAAAATGCCAATTACAGAGTAGCTTGGCTCGTTTAGTCTAAATCGTTCGTTCATTTGGTGAAGTTATCTATCTATTCAGCATGTCTAATCAGCTATTTTTTTTAAGTTTAGCCGATATATTTTCTGTGTACCCCACAATATTTAAAGAACTGGTTTTGCAACGAGAAAAGCCTCAACGAGTATTTTTACCAAGTGACCCTGACTGGCAAGAAAAACTCTATTACAGACTTCTTGAAATACAGAAAATAGTTAATGAAGCTGTGGAGAGTGGCAAGTAAGTCTAATATAATATGACCAGATTTGGTGTCAGATCTTCTCTCGTATAAATATCATTTATAATTTACAGCGCTAACAAAGGAAATACTAAAAATATTTTAATTGTTTTAAATAAAAGTGTGAATTATGAAATATGCAACTTAATAATTTACAAGTATTTACAGTACATACATACATATGTGTATAATCATATTAATAAAAAGAAATTATAATATATTTCACAATGTTTCTGATTAGAGCTATATGTACAGTGATAATAGTGCACATTTCATGACATAAATAATGTATTACTAGACCCATGATCTTCTTAGTTTCCAGAAGATCAGAGTAATAATATTTATAGAATTGCAAGAAGTTATACATTTCGTTATTTTTCAAAAGATATTCGGCAAAATGAAATGCATTTTGTATTTACAATATTACAGGGAATTTATATTAAATAATTTAAAAAAATTTACCTTAAGAAAAAATAAATATGTGAAAATACAATTTAAAAAAATGTAAAATAAGTTTTTTTTTGTATTTCAGCAGAAGATTTTTCTAAGTTTACAATAATATAGTGCAATTATTCAAAATCTTCAAATTTATTTACATGTAATTAATATTATTAATATCCACATCATGTTAAGGGGCAACACGTAATTTAAATAAATAACTCCAACATACATTATTTTATTCAACATTGGCATGACTTTCTCAGTATCACGTTCCCAGATTAGGTTCTATGCCTTTATAAACAGAGTAGTATTAAAGTTTAACAATTAAAAATAAAAATATAATTAATTAATTTAATTATTCTACAGCTGGTTTATGATTTCGTTCTAATATTTCATAGCAAAAGTAACAAAATTCTAGAAAAATGTGGAATTATAAAAAGTGAGGTACGGCTTTGGGTCAATTCGTTAAGTAGCGCTGACTCTGAGTTTCACATTTGGTAGGACCCGAGTTCGATTGCTGGTACTTGCAGTCTCAAAAAAAAAACTATTTACGAATAATTAAATACAAGAATTATTTCCAAGACCACTGATGATGGATATTTGGCAATACTCGAAAAAGACTGTATGGTCAGCCAAAAATTCAATTAATTAAGTAATATAAAATGATTGTTGTAGTTTGTTTGTTGTTGTAGTTCATTACTGTATATTTATTTACCTAAAGTGTTGATTTAAAGATCAATTAAGGAAACTTTGATCTAATATCACATATTACTATAACTACTAATAATAATGCTAACTTTAAGATATTTTGATTTTAGAGTTGCGGTAGCATTTATCTAATGGAGTTTTAGTCTTGGAAGAAATATGCTTTCAATTTCATATGGTTAAGACTGAATTTAAATGGTACATATTTTCAAGTTTTCTCTCTGAATTACATATAATACTTATTAACGTAACAGCGATCTTTCATTAACGATTATATTTTATTGTTACTAAGTTCAAAATAGTTGTTTCTGATGCTACTGTCCAAAAATTTTTCTTACCAGGTTTTACTTTCACTTTGAGTATCTTGTTTATTAATTTCATGTTTCTTTCATTCCATTTTCTAGGCTCAACTGTTTGTTCCAAGATATTTAATATAGTTCAGAAGTTTGGTCTATTTCTCTATTCCAACACACGTTTTTATGAAGTGCTTATTTAGATAGAAAATTTGGCAATCAATATTTATTACACTGAAACGGTTTACGTTGTAATTGTAAGATTTACAGGCGATCATCGTCCATATTTGGTTCCAAGGTTAATGAAAAGCAACTACTTCTTAATAAGAATCCCGGCATCTGTATGGCCTTGCAAACTGTTTTAAATAGCTTTCATAATATTTATATTTCATTATAGAAATATTTCTTTAATTTTAAAAATGTCATTCCTTTAAAAACGTGTTTTAAAACCAATTTATGGTGTAAATAATACTTTTAAATAGATATCCTCGTTTGTTATATTTATGAGGTTAATTTTGAATACCCACTTTTTCATTCGAGATAATAGTCTTTCCATATATATTCCATCTCAGGCACTATTTTCCGAGATGGTCATTAATTTTTGCCTATTTGCGGGTGTCGTCTAATAACATGATAAAGTTATCCGTGGTATACACTAATAAACAAGTATTTGTTTTCCCCGATGTTACCCCCTTCTTCAATATGTTCATGTTAATCGTTTAAGAAATGGAGAGTTAATGGGTATCCTTTTGGTATATCAAAGCGTATTTTAAAATATTCAGGTTAATCTGACACTATTCACCCAGCTACATTCGTTTTTCTAAAACGTTTTTAGGAAACCTCAACGATAAATAAATGTCTTTCTAAATACTTTATCAAAGAACGCGCAACTTGATATTTACATAGGATTTTATTCTTCTTAACATTTCATAAGATTATGATTTTATGAGTGCATAAAAATATACTTTTATAATTAATCGTTAAATTCACGTTTCCTTATTAGTAATTGAGAAAAGTAATCTAGAGCATAAGCAATCCTGCATGTCGACTGCATTGTAAATGTTTGCATAAACTTTTTATGAGTTCACTCAGGCGTTTGTGAAGAATTCGTAAGGGATCGAATTATGATTATTATTTAATTTAATCCCGGGGAGCATATTTTGGATTTCATCTTTTTCAATAAGAGTGCCTAGTAGAAGATGTTTTATTAATCTTATTGCGTATCTGCAGATGTTTGGGAGGAATTCGGAAGTTATCTAAATCAGCGTTAAAAATCGTTTGTAATTACTTTACACCGGGTTAAAATTTGTACATACCAAGTCCACTTCTTCTTTCAATTTTAAAAAATTTTAAATTCTGAATTTTTGTATTTTGAGAGAGATAACTTATTTTTTAATTACATTTGGCAAAGTTTCTATATTAAACGTACTATATGTACTGATTTCTATCCTTACCTCTCCATTTTAATTTTAGAAGTAATTTAATTTAATTTATAACAACATATGACATTTGAAGTTCTATTACATTATATGCAATATTATGTGATATTGCCTGCTGCTATATCGTTTACTGAGCCACACATTGCACCAATAAAAGTAAAATAACCGGCTACAACAATGGTTGTAAGACCATTTACAACTACCAAACCATTATTATCGCAGAATGCTATAATACTTTGTATTATGCTGCTTACTACTTTTTCTTGAGATCTCTGAATGTTTTGTTCATAAATAGTATTTCAATATAATCGTCTAGATCTTGGTTCAATTTCTCATTTTTACAATTGGCTTTTCCACCTCGTTTACCGCAAAAAATTGCATACGGACTGTATTGCAGTTTTTGAACAGATAAATTTTTATAGATTAAAATTGTTTCTAACAAAATGGTTATATTAAAAAAAGTTAGAAATTCAAAAATTTGGCAGGAAGTGCAAACTATTTTTTAAACCATTAAGATTGTTAGCTGGAATTTTCAGATTTGCTTGCTGTTTATTGATGCTCGTATAATCCGCGTTATTCAGTTTTGCTTTCTGAAGAGAGAGAGGACAATGTTATAGACCAATCACTTACAAAGTAGGATTTTAAATTAAAAGAAATCAAACACTATTTCAACAAATGGGTCCATTATTTATTTTTGGATAAATAATGAAATAGCATTAATTAACAATTAACAATTTCTGCTTAATATTAATTTAGCAGAAAATTTCTTAAAAATTTTAGCTTGTATCTCATGAAAGGCGCTACAGGCCTATAAATCATATTTTACTTAATTTCCATAAAAAAAAAGTTCTACAACCGATGTTCAATAAGAAAATGATGTTAAAATATATTTATAAACTGTGTTGACTGACTTTATGTTATAACGAATACCTATTGAAAAGGTTCTGTACATATAAAAAATTCTTCGTTATCCTATTTATTTCGTCACTTTTTCTAGTTATAAAAGTTAAATAAAATTGATCACGTTATTTTAAATAGAATATTGAAAATATAATATATTTGCTATGTCAATTCTCATACAAGGTTAATTCTTAAACTCTTTAGTTTTCACAATTTTCATATTAATACATTCCAATCAATTGACGGATCTCGCTAAGTCTCCCATACTTAATTTAACATTAATCTAATGTTATTTCATCTACTACATGTGTACTTCGACTTAAATGAAACTACTATTACTTCTTGTTCTGTTGTAATAATGTATACAATCCTTTATCAAATATTAAGTAAAGGTTAATTGTGAATCATGACTATTATTTAAATGATTTCCAAGTCTGAGTAGGGAATATCGTGTACAATAGATAGAAAAACTTGTCTTTAACCACTCTTAGTGACTGTTCCACTATGGATATTATATTATTATATATTATATTATATATATATTATATTATATATGTATTATATTATATATATATATATATATATATTATATTGCAAAAATATATGTTGGTAAAAATCGAAAACTATGTCTTTTTCATGGACTTTAAAACGGCGTTCGAACAAATATTAAGAACTGCGGTCTTCTACAAGCTCGGGAACTTAGGATTGTCAACAAAAATTATGGGGATTATTTGGAGCTTGTATCACGGTAGTAAAGCAGCAGTGTGGGATGGAAGTATTATTTTTGATTTTTTTCTACACAGTCTGGTATTAAGCAAGGCTGTGTTTTAAGTCGACTTTTATTTACTTTATTTTAAGATGATGTGGTCAACTTTTTAAACGGTGGCGTTATGATTGATGGTGTGCAAATTAAGGTTCCGATGTACGCAGATGATGTGAAGCTGTTTGCAGAGCTACCATGAGCGATGCAGCTAATCATAAATAGACTGAACGATTACTCAATGATATAATTAGTCAAAAATAATAATATTTAAAAAAAATTCAAGGCAACTTGCATACGATAATAAGTGGTATCTCAACGGAGAACAATTGGAATTAGTTAATTTATATAAGTATTTAACAGCACATGAAGAAGATCTTTAGGAAATGGCTCGGTATCACTTTCACAAGCATCACTTTTCGATGCTTAACATATTGAAACCCAGATTTCTTATGCCGGAGGCACAAAAACATAAAACGTATAGTTCGTATATATAGTAATTATAATATATATACGATAATAATATAATAATATACGATAATAATAGTATAATAAGTTAAAAAATGCTCTAAGCTAGGGCTGTCCAGTCCAGAGAAGATCGCGGGACAGTACAAATAACTGAATAGGTTAGAGGGCCACAGATCTTAATATGGACTTAATATTTTTGTCATCACTATCTTTGATTTTTAAAGGTTTAACGAAACTTTGTACTTTTTGCAGAAATTAAATTTGTTCAATTGAGCTTCAAAAACATGCTTTAATATTGAGTTCACTAATACTGAAATGACGTATATCGAAAAGATATATGATTTGTCGCCCTCTACATATATCGAAAAGATATATGATTACATGCAACGAATTTTAGTGAAGTCAGCTGTTTTCATTTCCAGTTTTTGAGAAATCGGGCAGTTTTTGAGAAACCGTTGCTTCCAGTTACACGTTGTTTGGTTAATAATGGAAAAATTGCATGTACTAATTGGAGTTATAGAGTCTTCATAGGAAGTCTAGTTAAGTCTTTTGTAAAAAAAAAGTAAGTCGGAGAAGCCAAGAAACTTTAAATTAATTTTATAAATTATGTGAATTAACAGTAATTAAATAAAAATGAAAACATCTTCTGAATTTCAAGAATTGACATAAATAATGTTAATTGTTGGGTTCGCTGTCCTATACTAAATTATCGCACACTAGAATAAATACATCTTAATGGTTTATAATTGTTAAAACAAAGTGACATATATTGAAAATGCAATAAATCATGTAGGAGATCATTGTAGGAGATCAGATCAATTGATCTAGTCGATAGGGTGTGAAGTCCTATGTCGTTTTTATCGACACTATATCTGATCAAAAGCGGCTTAAAAATAGCTACTTTTTGAATTATTTTAAGAAATTATATAAGTTCCATATTTAATAAATGCTAAGGAAATAATAAATCATGTCGAATTCATCGTTTCATATGCACTGTTTAAAAAGTAGTATTTTTGATTTTGATTCCCATTATAATGAAAAAAAAAACTATGAATTTCGATTTTCAGAGCATTCGAGGAAGTTATGCGAAGGAAAGACAAATCTGTATTTGATTTAAATATTATAAAAATATCTCCCTCAACATCTCCAAGCGACTTCCGAAAGGAAACATCAAAAACTTGCGGTTGGTTATCGTATAAGGTAAATACTAAGCCAAAAAATTTATGGACTTTGGATATTATATCGAAAGCAGCTAAACTCTTATCGAACCCACCAGAATTAGTTGAGTTTAGAAATGAACATGAAATGAGGAAAATTTATTCGCTAATATATGACGTTTTTCGTTGTACGTATGCCAGAAATAACATTTCTGCATATCTTTGTATGCATGTACTTTTTCAGATAAAGTTGTATTAAATAATGCTTTAACAGACGTTGCATTTTATACCAATTTTCCAAAGGTAAATATGACTTCTTATATGTTTATAAATTTTTAATTTTTTCTTTAAATTTAATTTATTTTCAATCTGCTAAAAAATGCTTGAAAAACCATTATATAGATACAGTGCAACATTAAAGTTTATTATATACTGATTTTTTATTTTCCGCGTATTTAACTTCTATTTGCCGTTCAGGAGAACTCCAATCTCCTTCGTAGTTAATGAGTTGTTCGGTAAAGATACTTGGGTGACTCATGAGTTTTGCAGTGTACTTCGTGCTGTGGTTTCGAACTTCTTCCATCACTGTAGGAATATTCTGATGAATTGTTTCATTGATGACGAACTTCGTAATCTTCGTATGATTTGATGTAACTTTTTGCATCTGAGTCCCATATTTTGATTCCGTACATGCAAATCAACTTCACAATTAATTTGTATATTATATATATGTTATGTTATGTTATTATATTAGCTCATATAACACATCTTCAAACCCAGTTATTTTCTATTATTGGAGATCTACTTCTGTCACACTTGTCGGTGATCGAGATGTATTTCTAAATATTTAATATTAATATTTATAATAGGAGGGTAAATTGTCTTTTTAAGTGTAAATATAATGTGCAACGATTTGGATTCATTAGCTTTTTAATACGCCATTTCCCTATGCATTGTCTGTAGATAGTTTAAGGCAATGCTCGCATTCTCCATGCAAATAGTATTGGTCTCGATAGCAAAAGTCGACAAAAGGAAACACCAGTGCTGCATTACTCGGTTATGAGTCTAAAGCTGTTTATGTGGTCATGCAGAATTGATGTAGAAAAGAATCAGCTGATTTTCTGCACAATCTACCATCAACGGATTCAACGGAGAGTTTGAGATATTGCACACTATCACCATAAACTTAAGTCGTCAATTTAAATCAATGGTTCTCCGCGACGTTTTCATCTAGTTATTAAGCACATCCATACAACAGCATACTATCCTTCAGCAAATGGGATAGTTAATCGTTTCCATAGAACGCAGAAAACTGGTAAACGTTGCCACAACGACTGGAGCGAGCACTTCCGTTGGTACTGAACACTAGTCAGTACTCTTTCAAAAAAAGATTTCTGTGCCAATCCTATCGAAATACCATTCGGGCATCCTTTGAGAATACCAAAACAACTCTAGTTGTGAAGATTTGAGAAACTAGATGAAATATTTTGCATCTGATTATTGTGCACCACGTTGGTCTAGTTGAAATCAATTAACTTTAGCAACCACGGGTAGCACTTTCAAGCGATTTGACTGCCAGTGATGGTTAGCAGTAATGAATACATCGACTGGTTGTCTTCAAAATCTCCCTTAATTAATTAAAATGACTATCGAGGTTCAACCCCTGATTACCAAATTTCTAAACGTTTCTCCAACGGTTACACGTTAGAGGGAACTACGGTTACACGTAGTTCCCTCTAATTTTAATTGTAAGAAATCAAGTGCGTGCATTTAAAACTATAGCTTGTAAAGTGATTTAGTTATTGGTCACAACATACATTAGCTTGGTGCTTATTCATTCTCACCATCGAACGATGAACGGTTCTCTTTGGTTTTTAGAACTAATGTTGACTAAATGAATTAAATTGATTTTGGAATTAAATATTTCGCAAGAGGTAAAAATGACTAAAAACTGTCTTTTGAGGTAATTTTCAATGATTTATCGATACAAAGCTGACAATAATTTGGCCGTAGCTTGACCGAGATATGGTCAAGCTCGGATTGAGTTTGATAACCTACATAAACATGTATCCCACAAAAATCTCATATCTTTCACATCTATATATTTGATTTCTCGTCAAAGAAATTGATAATCATGTGGCTATACTAATCGGAAATGTCTCATCCTTGCCATTTTCAAAATTGTGTAAGAAAAGTTAAAACAGTCCATCTTTTAAAAAAAAACATAAAACTAGAAAAATGATTTTTGTCTGAAACAGAGCTGCCGAATCAGGATGACAAATGGGTAACCTTATATTTCTAATGAAATAATACACACATATTAGGTTTTAAATTACCTAATTGCAAATGTATTTATACGTATAACATTGTTTAGAATCTAATTAACATCTAATTATTTGAATTTGTATTGAACATGCTTCAAGTTTTTTAACGATAGAAACCGAACCTGTTTAATGCTCTATGAGCTATTGGATCGAAACTTTAAGAAACGTCCAGCTGAACAAGTTGAGTTGCAGCTTCGTCTCTATCAGGAATCGCAAGTCCAAGGTAATTTTATGTAATTATAATTGATCAATATTATTATCGTTAACGCCATTCGAAATATCTACTGATTATTATGTACCTTCTGCTCAAAAAGTACTCGGATTTTGTAAATAAAACACAAAAATTTAAATTTAATTCCAAATTTATTTTATCTCCTTCAAAATATGCTCCTTCTGAAGCGATACACATATGCCAACGCTTAACCCAATCTTCCACACACTCGAAGGCCCGTGCCGGTATGGCGAATTCTCTTTTACCGATTCAACCGATTCAACCGACTCAAAACGCTTACCACGAAGGCGCAATTTAAATTTTGAGAACAGGGAAAAGTAGCACGGCGCCAGATCTGGCGAGTATAGTGCCTGAGCGAAGACAGTGGTGCCGTGTTTCGTTAAAAAATCGCGTACAACAAGAATTTTCCAAAGTAAAAATCGCTAAATGCACTTGAGGTAGTCTCATATTAACAGCTGCTGTAAACAAATTAATTGACAAATGGTGCTCAAATTTGTACCATATATCAAGAAAGGGTGTACCAACATAACAAAAAAAATTTTTGAAAAAGGTCTATTACTTAACGAGTAGTTAACAAACAACAAAAACTTTTTGAGCAGAAGGTATGCTGTTAATTTCATATGATACTTTTATTAAAGCTCGTTGCTTTAGTAAAAGACCGTTACGCAGTCAAAGTTATAAATTTTTTGCCGAATAAACACCAAGATACAATATTAACATCCTCATATATCTTAAAGTACTATTTAAAAATAGAGACTGATTATGTCAGTAGTACTTTAGTTTTATTTCAATACTGAATTTGACTGTGTTTTTGATTGCAAATATATTTTAGAACTTGCGGATTGCTTATGGAACTCTCGTATTGCATTGTCTGCTTCAATATCGCGAATGCGTATATGACATGGAGCTCTTAAACTATCTCAACTTTTACCGATTCATTTAAGAAATGAGAAAGTAGCAAAAGCCGCATCCAATCCGATTGTCACTGGATGGATAAACCCGTTTCTTATTCGGTATTTGCATCCTTCACACATAAATCTTTTGCGTTTATCTATTATTTCTTAAATTTTTATATGTCTCAAATGAGGTAATATTTTGCGTTTCAGAAATAAAACTGCTGCAAATAAGCTTCTTGTTGATATGGGCTTTGAAGTGATACGCAATTGCAAAGATAAGCCGCTTCAAATAATGCAATGTACGTGGGATAATATCTGTCCACTTTTCATATCATGTTTTCCAGAAGATCGAGGCGACTTTACAAAATCCATGTTTATGACTAAACATCTTTTTATCATGCAGGTACGTTTTTATGTATTATTTTGATGAACTCCGCTATTTGTGTACGTAATATTAACTTCAATTTTACTACAAGTATACTATATTTGTAAGTATTAGACAGTAGATGCATCTACATAAATTATCTTTTAATTTATAATTTAGGGGACAATATAGAGAGTAAATTTAATGAAAGGAATCTCTTTTTAATGTGAAGAATATAACTAAACTTAATCAATTAATTTATTTAACTTGTACCGTACGTGGTTGTGTTACCGAATTTTTATTTTCCTACAAACTATTGAACGCATGCAAATTCATAAAGTGTGAATTAATATACCAAACTATATATATACTATAGAATATTTATATACTATACTATATACTAATTATATACTATATATATAAATTATTGATACATAATTTTAGAATATTTTGAACAAATAAAGTTTTTTTTAACATAATAAATATATAAAACTTACTTAATTTTAAATTATAAACTTTTAATTAATTTAATTAATCAAAATTAATTTAATAATTTAATTTAAATTAATTTAATATCAAAATTAAATTGGAAATTCTACCACGTGCTCTCTATTCACCAGATTTTGCTCCATTAGAATACTACTTGATCCGATCAATGCAAAGCACGCTTTCAAAACCAGCACTTTAGAAACCACGAAGAAATCAAAAAATTGCTGAATGAATGGATTGCATCAAAAAACGATACAATTCATTTTAATGAAAACCATAAATTGCCAGAAAGACGATCAAAAGTCATAGCTAACGATGGAAAATATTTTGATTAAGCAAGTTCCTTTTACAAAACGTTCTAAAAAACTATGTTAAATACCCAATATTATTCCATTAATACCATGCTGTATAAGACTGCTGGATATACGTGTGTGCCCAGGTGCAATGTTACTTCGAAAACACTTTTAAGGCCACTGTTCACACACTTGTCCTTGGCTATGTCCATTTTTGCTATCAAAGTTAAAGAAACTTGCTGGAATCATTAAAGTCTTTCGCTATTTATGGTAAACTTTATCACAAACTATAGTATGTACCAGTAGCGAGGCGTCAGCTTTTTGGCAAGGTGTTCACAATTTGATCAAAACAGAATTCCAAGTATAACGTATTCCCCCTACTCCTGAGTTTTGTCCTCTCCACAAGCAAATAGCATACAAGATCAACAAAACAATTTATTTAAATGTTCGCAGCCTGTGATCCACTGGTTTTTATTTACCATAAAGCTGTAGCTGTAGTAAAACGGCGACTTACCACAAATTTCGACATTTTTGCATCAGGTACCAAGTTCTTCATATCTGGAGTTGGTCTATTCATTTTATGAATTAAAGCCTGTTTTCCAGAAGATCGTTTAAAAAAAGATATTTGAATCAAATCTTTAATCACACATTAATTCATTTCTAAATATTATTTTTCACTTCAAATTTCTTTAATTTTTTTCTTTACTTTTACCATTTGCTAGTATAAAATTGCAATAATGACTTTGTTTTTGGTTTATTTCCAACCTCTACATAAGAGTAAGAAACTCTCATGCATTCATTTACTCATTTACTTTGTATTTACTATGCACGGTTCAATTTTTTTAATTGAACCATTTGCCCATATAAAACGGCAATCGTGACTTTGATTGTATTTGCACGCTTTGTATGAACTTCGGGTTCAGTTTAGTCGACTGAACCTCTAGTGAAATGTAAAGCGATTTTCGCTCAGTCATTTCTTTTCTCTTTTGTATTTACTTCGCATAACATTGGAGGTTCACTTTTTTTATTGAACCGATTGCACGCAGTAATTTAAGAGTTATGTTTATTTTACGTACATATTTTGCGGGACTTGTTTTGCCTTTTGTTTTTATAATTATTTGTATGTTTTGTGTTTATTCAATACTGAACATAGTCCCAATGTGAATGTTATTTCATTTGCTGCTTTGCAGCGCGGTGCAGTTTTTATTCTGAAAGTAAGTATATTTTAAGAGAAATGTATTTTCTCTTTTATTAATTATAATTAATGTTGGGTGTAACTAACATATGTATTTGTTTTGTGTTTATGTTAATATGTTTGGAAAAGCTATTATAAAAAATGTTAAGTAGGAAAATAGCGAGATTATTTACCTAATAAAAAAAAGATCTAAAAAGGAAGCTTTGTTAAGGTGATTAGTGAACACTCTGAACCATTCGACGCGTCGCCTCTGGTATGTACTATTTGGCCGTGTTATGAAAGAGTATTTTGTAGATTCATTTTAGACGACGAAATTCCGCCATCGCATAGAGCAACAGTTATGACTCTCGCTAATGTTAAAACTGCTATGATTTAATTGATCAACTACATTATTAACCACATTTTACCAGTGTAACTTTTATAATTTCACTCCGAAGTCGGAGCCCATTAGAGAATTCGCTTGGAGAAACCATTTTAAAAGTTGTAAAAAATCTCTGATATATATGTGAGATGCTGAATGTTAAGTGATTATTTTATTAGTAATAAATGTTAAATGTTTTTGAATCGTCATAACATTTATTATAGCATGCGTACACTTTGTAAATATATATAATTCCATAAATGCATATTAAGGTGCATATAAAAGAACTTTGAATGGCTAACGTACAATGTTGTGAATATGCCTATGCAGCATATTCCCATCATTGACTTTAGCCATATCCAAGCAGCCAGAATGCTGCAATATGAAACTTCACTTTAGTGAGATAATAAAGTGTATACATGCTCCTTTGCTGTGTTAGTGCTTGCCGACGTACTAACACAATTATGTAGTTGCTAGTTTTAAGGTAGAGTAAGAATAATAATTCAATAAAGAATGATACTTCAACGTAAGCGGTCGCGTCTTTATTTTGTCTTATAAAGCAAAAAACTGTTCCTACAAATTGGACTTGACAACCGAAGGACTTTCACAATTTACTCACAATACATAATAGGGTCAGATTGTAACAAATTGTAAGAAAAATATGTATCCCTCTAACCCAATTATCATCAGTTGATGTAATATGAGAATCGGAAATATTCAACAAACTATGCATGAGTGTATTTTAAGGGATGTGAAAACTGTAAACAAAAATAGAAATAGAAGCTGAAAACCGAATGATAAATAATAACAGTAGATACTTAATGAAGTTCTGAATGAATAGTAATCTAGCTAGTTATTGGAGATTGGAAAGGAGAATTCTCCTTGATAAGGGGGACATGAGTATAGACCAATAACATACCTATGTGCAGTATACTCAGATATAAGATTAAATTAAAATCCAACACCCTGAAGAGTTTCGGATCCATCTGTATACAGTTTTTACGAGTTGTCATGTAACCATGTTAGGTTAGCATTTCAATTCTCCCTTGATTGGACTTTTTTTCATAAATTTTCCTTCTTTGTTTAGATTTTAATCAATAATTTAATCAATAAAAAAACAACATCAAATAATAATAAAAGCTGAATGATTACTATCAAATACATTAAACCTATATAAAATTAAGTGAATTTAATTTTTTAATTTTATTTTAAGTATATTTTTGGTCGAGGGTTATAATTTATTTAATACTAATATCGACTTCTAATAATTGATTGTAAATTTTCAGGACAAAACTTTTTCATATGGGCCAGCAATAATGTCAAAACTGTTGGATTACTACGAATTAGATGGAGATATATTGCAAACGCATATTTCTTCCCCAAGAGCCACAGCATATCTTGCGTCACTATTTTATTCAGTTAATCGTGTAAATAATTTTTATGTATATGGAGCCGGTTCTTCCCTAAGAGAATATAGGAAATATATGGAGCAACTTAATATTTCAAATATAAGAATTTTTGCAGAATCGTTTAGTTCATTCCCATTAGAGTCGAACAGATTTGCCACAGTAGTGGGTATTTTCGCTAATCCGCCAAACTCATATTCATACATTTCTGATCCAATAGATTTAATATGTTCACGCGGAGGGGATCTGAGCATGTTGGAAGTGCTAACAGAATCAGAAATAAGTGATGAGGGCAAACACAGAGTTTCCCTAATATTAGAAGAGCAGTTGCATACTTTACAAATGGCGATGTCGAGATCTCATACGCAATTTATTTTATATCAAACACATTCAATTGTTGATTCTGAAAATCAGGACATGGCCAATTATGTGATTGATTTAATCAATAAAATAGCTTTGGAAAAGCATCAAAATGTTTATAGAGAAAAGAAACGATTGGAGGCAATAGCGGAAGCAGAAGCAGCCAATATACCCTCAGCTGCTATGACAAGTTCATCCCCAAGAAAAAGAGCTGATGATAAAACTGAAAACTCAGTAAATGGACATGTTGAATCCAAAAACGAAAGTGTAGAAAATGTCGTCGTGCCAGATATTGATAAATTTGTTTCCGACAGTATACCTGATATCTGCGCTAATCAGGATAATTGTCTCAAACAACAGTCGGGATGCTTTTTTTCTCTTATAAAAAGACAAAATATAACACAGCTAAATGCAAAATTCTTAATAAAAATGGCAGAACAGCGAGGTCTGTTTGGCAAAGTCGATAAAACCAAATCTGAAAAGAGTAAAATGAAAGTACCAGAATCTAAAATAGAAAACGTAACACAACTGGAAGAATCAACCAAAATAAAAAAAGTGAAATCCACAAATATTTTGGACGTAGTAAGTTTCAGAAATTTAATATATTTACAAAAAAATTAAATTGTATTTATTTTAGATAAATAGATTGACGCAAAATACAAACGCCAGTTATATAAGATCTAATTTAGTTAAGGCATCTCTACAAAAGTGTCCCTTGAATTTCAATTTCAAGAAAAGAGTTTGTTCCAGATATATAAATAATTCGAGAAAAAGAAAGGTATTCGGTAACTTAACTATTTATACTTTATTTCAAAATTCAATATATCTTGCTATATTTCAGATTCTAAAAACTTATAAACTTAACAAAATTAGTTGGCAATATGTTATCGAACGAATTCTTCAGAAAAAATTTACATTGTATAATAAAAATGTGATGATAAATGGAAAAAATTTAACAACAATTCCAAAGCTTAAACTTAAGTCCAGACAAAGACGCCCAATGCAACTCCAAGTCCAACATTTAGAATTATATTTGTAACTTCTGAAACCGTATCGAAACTTCAATTTTGTTAACTGATGAGTACAAAAGACATTTGAAAAGGAACAATATATGGGTAATCACACCATTTCTACTTGTAATTGCACTAAATACTAAAAACATCAACCTGATTTTAAACTTAAAGCACATTTAAACGATAGCCGGGTCCCAGAGTAGTTTTGGGAAATGAACAAGTTGATGAGCTAGCCAGAACTGCATCGAAAACTGCTTTCCAAGGCCCTCAACCTGTTTGTGGGTTGAACTAGGCCGGTACAAAACAAATTATCAAGAAGTGGGAAAATCATATGCGAGTACTGGGAAGACTTCTCAGAACTTAGGCAAAGCAACGCACTGACAAAACCGTACTTCTACAAAAACATTCTTAAATTCTCAAAATATAATTTAAGAGTAATAACGGGTTTCATAAAAGGTCATTATGGCCCGAAATATCACCTTCATTAACTACGATTATCTGCTAATTCGGAATGCAGATGATGGAATTTCTGTCATCAGAACAGATTACAAGCTCTTCTCTAGATTAAATCTGGACTTTGTTCACAAAAGTTTAAAGGGCTATGTGTAATCAATAGTGAAATTGGTACAATAGGACTCTTCTGGCCGTAATACCGGCTGTTGGACGATTTTACGTCAAAACTTTCAATAAATTTAATAAACGATTGCGAATTTCTTGAGGACGGGATGTCAAATTAACGTAAAATCGAACACAATGGCGTTCTCAATGCACATAATAATTTAATATAGAGTTTAGATTTGGAGAATATAGAGTTCTAAAGTAGGTTTAAAGCTTGATCTCGTTTTTGATCGAGCTTGAAAGCGGCTTGATCATTATGGTGAAGCACAATAATGAACATCAAACATATAGCGATGAAACGCTAAAACCATTCGAAATGGACATTTATAATTATTTTTTTAAAGGAATGAATACGAGGGCTTCATTAAAGGAATGGCTTGGGGCTTAAAACTTTTGAAAAATATTTATTAATCTCATTTTCTTGCCTATGCTGTACAATGCGAATAAAAATAAGTTATAACTTCTAAAAAATCCAAAACCATTAAACTTAATAAAATTAAATAGCCCTTTTTCAATTGGAGTAATCAGTTTGAGATCTTAAACTGTAGAACAGACTTTATATATTAATTCCAGAACGCACCAACGTGTTATAATAATATATTGAAAGAGCCACATTTTAAAATGAAGAATTAAATGTAGAACTCATATAAAAATAATAAAAATACCCATTAATGCTTTAACTACGTTTTCAGAGGTCGAGCCCAATGGATGATATGTAAAATTTTTATGTATTTGCAAATTATCGGCAGTTATATTCTTGACTAAATATCTCATTTCACTTTTGTATTTTATTATAGCAAATGCATATTACCCAAAAATTTCAGTAAAATCCGAACAATAGACTATAGGAGTATTTTAAAGAAAAGTTTACTTAAAATTATTAAATCCAAAGTTTGAATTAGGATATATAATATAATATTATAGCAATAATAACTCTAAGAACTTTAATGCAAATATCCAGCGAACCGTTCTGATAGAACTAAGTTCTTTAAAAATATTTTTTGATTAATTTATTATTACTTAATTACAAAATTTTTATATGTATACGAAATTGAAAAATAAAGTGCTACAATATTACAGAATAGCGCATAATGACTACTCTTACTGAAACATATTGCCTAATTTCCTACCAAATATATTCATTAAAATAGATGTACTCATTTCCATCAAAAAATTGCATGGGTAAGATAACGCAAGATAAATAAACTTTGTATTTTTATTAGTTTTTATTTACTTAATTTGCTAAGTATATTTCTTTTGTTCTATTATTTTTCCTGGCCATAAAAGATCTTATGATACCTCTAATTATGTCCAACAGAAAAAGAATGTCCTAGATACAAAAACTATTGTCAAATACTTCGAATAATCTCCTTCGGATATTTTTTTTCTTTGCTTTCGTAAAAATTATTGCTTGCCTTGTTGCTTTACTTGCAATAGGGCTAGTGTGACTACCTGTAATTTGATCCGTTTTAGTACTCGAAATGATTGCTGGAAGCACAATGAATTTATATATATAAATATTCAGCATTATTTTTTGTGTTCAGTACTTTAAGAGTCAAAAAAAGTATTTATCAAATATTTGATTCTGGTATTATTTTTAAAGATTTTTTATCGGGCATGTTCCTTTAAAAATATTAAACTTGTGTATTAAGTAAACTTGCTCTAGTTTTATTTCTCAGTGATTCTATTAATGAATGCGCAAATGAACATGGTTTGTTGGTTGGTTGCATTGGCAAAAAGACAGATAACCTTTTTTCCCACATAATTAGCAATTATTTTCTATTTTAATAGCATATTCCTAGTAAGAAACCCTCGAAGATTGCATTTGGAGTAAATGCGCGATAAATTCAAAAAGTCACTGACTTAACAAACCGCCCTCGTATCATTGACCTGACCACCCTCGCCGTCAGTGCGGAATTTTTCAATTTAGAAAAACAAGCGAAGCAAATGGGTCTATTGGTAAGTGAGGACAAAACAAAGTACTTTCTGTCAACAAAGAAATCTCCTGTGCGTTGTGGAACCAACGCTACTGTTCACAATCATAAGTTCGAAGTTGTGAAAGACTTTGATTATTTGTGGGAACCATCGTAAACACCAAAAATGACGTCAGCCTAGAACTCAACGAAGAGTCACTCTTGCCAACAGATGTTTCTACGAGCTAAGTAGACAATTGAGAAATAAAGCCCTCTCTCGATAAACAATAATCACGCTCTACAAATCTCTTATCATGTCTGTTCTGCTGTATGGTGCAGAAGCTTGAAGAGAAGAGGACGTCCGCATCTTCGGTGGAAGGACCAGGTGACCAACGATTAGGGAGCGCTTGATACTACCAACGGGCGATCGGGTTGACTGGAGGAGATTGATCGACGCGGTTGAAGACGACTCTCGTCTGTAATGGGCAACTAGGTAAGTATAGCAAAATTAATGCATATTTGCAGTTTTTATATAAAATCTATAGATATATATATTTTATAAAAGCGGGAGTACTGCCTAAAAACATCTCAATTTAGCAATCACAATTACAAGTTTTCATAAAAAAAGACAAAATAAATCTGCGAATCAAAACAACTATCGGCGGAGTTTCGACATTCCATTTACGCCGCACAGTGTGACTGATAGCCGAAAACCTGACCAAAACCCAAAAAAAAGTTTGCGCGCCGTCTTAACAACGAATTTTAGTAGTCAACTATTTTGAGCAACTTTTTTCACATACCGAAATAATGTCAAAATTTAAAACAAAAACAGAAACACTAAATAAATGGATCATTGAATACGTGAATTATTAATTTCTCGTTTTAAAATTGTAATGACTTATTCGTAATTTTCTTTAAGAAATTAAACTCTAAAAAAGGGAAAATATGTCGACGAACATTAAAAAGTAAATTTCAAACAAAAACAAATTTTTTAAAATAAAAACCAATTTCACTTTTCGCTAAATACCTAAATTTGAAGTTTAAATATTCAAAGCGAGTGTAAATTTATTAATATTTTCAGAAAAATAAAAATAAATATATACTCCATTATATTTGCTGTCATATTCAAAAAACTATATTTTTAATAAATTTCAAAAGCAAACCCTAAAATATTATCCAAAGAAACAAACACAGCAAAGCAATGCTAAATAGACAAGTGCATAATTATTCATAAAAATTATTGGATAGAAATATTATATATTTATATGAATATATGAATTACCTTTTATATTAATAATGTTATTCTTCGAAGGTAATTTGTCACAAAAATACACATTTTCCTTTGATATAACACATTTGTTTAAATTTGGTGGCAGCACTGCTTTTTCTGTCCATATGTTTCCGTAGTATACTTTTTGGCAACTCATTTTCTTATAGAATTGGAATCAAACCCAAAAGTTTTTATCAAAATGTTGAAATCCGAAATGCAACACCAATTTTGGATAACAAAAAAAGCAGTCCAGCGAAAGTTAGGCTCTAAGGAAGATGAACACATTATTTCTTCAGATGCAGAGCTCGATGCAAAAATAGAAATATTGAAATCAATATCTGACACAAGCTGTGAACTTAGTAAGATAATCGAACAATATCAGGAGCGCCTTTGTGTTTTATCACAAGAGGAGTGTGTATTTGGTAGATTTTTGAAAGAAGTTGGTAAACGTAGTAAGACTACAGGCGCTAGCATAACTAACACTGGTAAAGCAGTTTCATATTGCGGTCAACAACGAATGTGTGTTCGTGTCCCTCTATTAAGACTACAGCATGAAGTCGATGTTTTTCGGGTAAGAGCTGTTCGCGACACACAAATTACCATTCAAAATATGGAAAAGGAGCGAACCGAGTATCGGGCTGCACTATCGTGGATGAAATCGGCAAGCTCTGAACTAGATCCTGACACAGGTAAAGGGCTTGAGAAATTTCGAACTGCTCAGTCACATGTTCGTACAGCAAAACGAAATTTTGATAGCCTCTCTTTAGACTCAGTGCAAAAGGTAAATAATATTTTACTACTTTAATTCTCTGAATAAATTTTTTTATTCAATTTGCCTGACAAAATATTAAAACATTAAAAATTGTTATATTTTAATTGTTAGATTGATCTGTTAGCTGCTGCAAGATGTAACATGTATTCGCATGCATTGGTACGAACCGTCCTAACTCGAATATATTCCAAAAAAATAAGATAATTTTAATACATTGTCCGTAGGTATCCTATATGTCGGAACTTAAACAATTTGCACAAAAAACTGCAAGTACTTTTGAAGCGATTGCTAAGACGTTGGGCGAAAAAAAAACTAAGTATGACTTTTGTGTATTGAAGGATCTTACGCAAAACGAAGTGGAAGAATGTAATGAAAACAGAACTGATGTGGCAACTGTTGATAAGGATCAGACATTGTTCTTTGCTGTAAGTATTTATTATTCATTTAATAGATAAAAGTTAAGATATGCTGCGTTGTTGCTGTTATTAATTCTTCCAGGATGATTATATAGACGAGAGAAAAACTAATAAATGCGATGATTCGAATACAACAGAAAGTCCACAAACAGAATTAATTGAGCTTTCGCAGCAGTTGGAAAGCTTACTTTTACCAAACGATTCCCTTCAAACAAATTTATTTGATAGTTCTACATTCTGGCCTAAAGCATTTTCCAAACAATCTTCAGAGCATATATCGCTTACAAGCACAAGCTCAACCGTTACTGATACACACTCCAATGAAAACCGACAAACTTCATTAAAGAAAGATGAAAATCAAAAGGTTAAATCCAATCACTGGTTTGATCTTTTTGCTGATTTGGACCCTCTGGCAAATCCAGAAGCATTTGATTTAAAACTGAATTGTGGACGCACTAATTTTCAACAAACTTAAATTTGAAACTAAGATAATTGTAATGTCAGAATAAACAAAAATATATTTTATATGTGTATCCTTTTTAAAAATCATTTTATGTTCAAAAAAACCGAATATGTTTTATTTGAAAATCATTTCACAGCCTGTTGAGCTTCTTTTTTAGAATTAACTAGCTCTACCAATTCCTTAACTCTACGCAAACAATCCTTTTTTGTTCTGTTTGGAATACATTCTGCGATTCGATCCCAACGGTCAGGTGTAGAGGGTGGATATGATTTAATGGCTTGTTCTAAAAGCGCCTGCTCCTCTTTCGTCCAAGTTTTTGGAGCCGCTGGTTGTTTATTACTCTTCGATGCATTACTATTTGTTTCTGAATTTATACCTTTTGGTTTCTCTTTGTTCTCACATGCCGGTTCCGAATTGTTTATTGTAATATCAGAACATGTTTGGACGTCTTTCTTCATTTTTTCAAAATTTTCGAAAGCTGTTTCGTTTGCTTGGACTTTTAGTGAACTTTTAGAAAAGTCACTACTTTGCAATGCCTTGGCCTTGTTTAGGATATCGCGTGCTGTCATATTAACTCGATTCGTGCAATGCTGATTTATAAATGACGCGATCACATCCCAACGTTGTGATGTGCCAGCCGGAAATAAATTTACAGCTTTAATTAATAATTGTACATTCTCATTATTCCACAATTCTCCTTTATTTATTTCTTTTATATTGGTTTTAATATCTTTTTTTTGCTGAGATTGATTTATTTCATGTAGTTCTGCTTGTATTTTTTCTTCGGCGGAGTGAAGTGCCTTTACAAAGGATTCTTTTTCTAATGATTTATTCAAATCCTGGAGTTCGCATAAGCTGAAAGCTTCACAAATTTTTTCCACACCTTCCATATGCTTGAGCAACTCATTGTCATCTGTAGTGAAATATTTAGATTCTTTGGATTTATCTCTTAGAATTTTTCTTTCTTTTTTAAGCGCTTTTTTCATTTGCTCTTTTTCAATACGAATTTGTTCTATACGTTTTTGTTCCGCTTTTTCAGCTTGTTCTTTTATCTGAAAAAATTACATTTATAAATAAGCATATAAATGAATATCATTATAAAATAGTGGCGATATAAACTATATTTTTAAAAATTGACAGTATTATATAAATAATTGGTCTGTTCCACGAGCTACTCGTAGTAAAATCAAATTAAAATACAAGTAAAGTACAAACTGAGAGCATAACACAAATAAAGTGCCATATTACGCTTTTTACACATATTTTCATGGAACAGCTTTGTGTAAAATCTGATGAGAACATTAGTGCCGCGCAAATAAACAATACAAAAATTTAAATTCAAACCAAAACAGTTGATTCACACATCACACAAATTTTACTTGAAATAAAATGTACGAGTAAAGTCTGTGTAGCATTTTTAAATTTCGACAGGGATGTTAGTCTCTCTGAGATGCTCTAATTTACTCGAATATTTGCTGGTGGAACGCAATTGTGTATACACGGTGTTACTCAAAGATACTACGAGTGGCTCGTGGAACAGTCCTAATTTAAATATATTACTTTAAGTAGTGCATGCCTGTGGTTTTACTAAAGAGAAATATTAACATACTTTTTTAACAACATATAATTACAAAATCCAATAGATAATATTTAAACATTATTTTATCATTATTTATTGTAAATATTAAAAAACCTTAACTCCCCTCATCTGTCAAAAAAATTATCATATGCACTTTTGCTAGTAGACTAGGTGCACATTCAATAAAAAAAAAAATATATGCACACTTATCCTCAAAGATAACCGTCACTTGAGTTCATTCTTATACAAGGAATATACAAATATATTTCAAATAATTTTCTTACCAATTGGGCCTCTCTTAAAGCTCGTTCCTGTTCTGCTTTTTGCGCTTGAACAGCATCCATTTTAGCGCGTTTAGCAGCCAATTTTTTTTCCTTTTCCTCATTTTTGAATTTCAATATTCTTTTATCGTTGTTATACGCTAAATCAACAAGGGACCGTATCCTCACCATTTCTTCCTTTTTACGTTTTATTCGTGCAGCTTTGTTCTCTTTCTCTATCCATCGTCTTTCATCACGATCTTGTCCTTTTTCCTTATCTTCTTCATCTAGGTAACTAAATTCCCGCCAAGACTTGAAATCATACCAAAAATTATAAAATTGATCAACATCTTCACGATTCGAATTTTCATCACCGAAAGAAGGCACATTTTTTTTTTCGCTCCAACGTGCATTGAGTTTAAAATATTTGTTAAAAATTACATAGAACTTGTTGTCGATATCTAGCTGTGAAGGCACTGCATCATCGAATTCTGGGTCAACTGAATCATATGACCGCCTTGATTTTGTACTTCCTGTAATATTTAAAATTTTCTTTTATAATAAACGGAATGATATATATCAGTTACCTAATGTTTCGTAAGCTTTCGTAATGCATGTAAAATAGTCGTCATCAGTTTTAACTTCTTCACCTTTTGCTTTACGTTTATCTGGATGATGCTGTAAAACCATATGTCGATACGCTCTTCTTATGTCTTCTTCGCTTGCGTCAAACCTACAGAGCAAATAGTTAACATAAAATATTTTTATAATTTAAAAAATTAATTCACCTTAATTTTTCTAAACCTAGCACTGCGTAATGATCTTGTTCCTTCCATTCTTTTGGATTTAGGGATTTCAGGTAATCAATATTTACAATGAATTTTTCCCTCAATTCATCATTTAACTCACTTCCAGAAATTTGATCCAAGTGATTACTTTTTTTTTTTGAATTAAAATATGCTAATCCAACACGCTCAATTAATCTCTCCGACAGAGGTAAATTGCAGGCAATAGTAACAGAACTCATATTGCTTCTATTTTGACTTTTTAATATTTTTTAGCATAGACGACACTTCAAATCATTTCCCACGTGAAAGCAGTACGCAGAACTGTGGAATGGGAACACATATCATGACACATATTTCAGAAATTGACAATCTAAATTCAACTTTTACGTAAAGTAAAAAACTAATTCTACCTTTAAGTATTTTAACTTTTTTTTTGAATTTAAAAATCTACCCCAAAGGTAGATTGTAGATAGATCTTTATTGTCACATGAAAATAATTTTTACAATTTAATAACTAGATTTATTTTATATTTCCTGATGGTGTAATTGTGAATGTATTAAATAACCTTGTAACCAAAGAACATAAAGTAGGAACAAAAACTTTAATTTCTTAAAAAAAATTTATAAAAAATAGAGATATGTACAGCACGTAAGGCCAGTTATATAATAGTACGTTTCCAATACGTACTTAGTAAGTTTCATTTAGTGAGTAAATTGCATTAATCATACAAAGAGCTTACGTGCTTTTTCATTTACTATAAAATATAGTAAAAAAAATATATAGTAAACAAAATTCTACCAAAATTATACCAAATATGACGAATGCAACATTGGAAATTATCGAAATTTGACATATATGACACATGAAACAATATGTAAACAAACATTCAAACAAAAAACAAAAATGTTTTTTTTTATAAATAAAATATATATTTAAGACATAAAAATAAGGTTATTTATCAAATATATATTTGATTTAATTATAAAATTTCATATACTATTTAAAAAAAAATATATTTTTCCGGTTAACATCAGGAAAGCAATACTTGAGATCTCAAAAGTTTGATTTATAAATTTAAAATTGTGTTTAATGTAAAACGAAAAAAAATCACCCGAAATGCGTGTGGAACCATAAAACTATGGGAGAAAAATCTTTTTCGATAAAAAAGGTGAAACAGGCTTTATGGTAACCGCGTCCGAAATACAAACGAAAGTGCAATTCATCTAACATTTTAGGTAAGTGTTCAATAAGTGAAATTTTTATCATATCATTATTTTTTTGTATTTAAAACCACATAATCTTTTACGATTAATATTTGATGTTTTATTTAAAAGTTAATGTTATGTTAATTTTTCTTTTTTATTTTGAAACAGAAAGAATCAGCAATGTATTGTGATTTTTAACGGAGCCCGCGTCACGTCATCGTGGAAGTTTGTCAATAACGTGTATAGAATTTTGAAGAATTTGCCTATTGACAACAAATTCGTATTAATTTCTGATAGTCATCCTAAGCGTTACTGCCAGCGTCGTCAACATTATCATCAACATCTTTGAAGTCAAAAAAGAACACACCTACAAAGAAAAGAAAAATCTATGATAACCAACTATATTTTTTTATTTTTATTTTTAATAAATTGTAAATTATTAAAATTATAAATGTAACAATATAAATTTTTTATAAATTTTATAAATATATAAAATCCAATTGTATGAAAAATATATAAGTATATATTTTTTGTTGTTTTTATTTTTAATTTATAAGTTATTAGTGTTATTATTAGTTAAAATAAAACTTGCTGAAAATTTGAACTAAACATCGCCTTATTTCTTTTTCATTTGGATTGTGGTTATTTAGTGTTCAAACTTGTTTTGAAGCCCTCTGTTGTCTTCTCAGAACTTACGTACGGATTTCATTCTTATCTGAAATAGAAACTCAGCAAAATATTATTCTTTATTTAATAATTTTTGTTTGAAATGAAAATAATAAACCGAAATAATGTTTATTTTCGTCTATTAATTTCATTATTTTTTAAAATGAAACTATGTCCAATGTATAGACACGTATATAAAGTAAATATGTACAAGTGTATATATATATAATAAACCGAAATCGAGACAAGGTTGTGTCTTAAGCACTATATTGTTTCCACTGTTCGTTAATGACTTAAGTAAATTTCTTCCTGATGGTGTTATGATTGCCAACATCTGTCCGAAAGTACTATTATATGCTGATGATATTGTGCTGTTTGCTGATTCCCCAATAATGTTACAAAATATGATAGATTAATTAAAATGATATCCAACTTATGGGGACTATAAGCACAGACAAATCAAAAGTGAAGATATTTAAGAAACATGCTAGAAGTTTGAGAAATGACGAAAAATGGTACCTTAACGATGAGCAATTAGAAGTGGTTAAAAATTATAAATATCTAGGAATAAATATGAAATATAACGCAAAATTTGATAACCACTTGAACGAGAAGTTAAAGGAAGCTAAATTGGCTATTAATTGTAGTTGGAAAAATGTCTTGGGAAATCCGAAAGTATCACTGTCCGTAAAATACAAAGTTTTTGAAGCCACAGTTAAATCAGTTTCAAATTATGCAGCGCAAATCTGGGGTGTGGATAAATATGATGCAGTAGAAAAATTGCAGACATTTTATATAAAGAGAACATTTCGTCTGCCAAAAAATACCCCAAATTATATGGTGCATATAGAGACTGGTCTACCGACGCTATATACCCAAACATTGAAATTGCATTTTGATTATATTAATCGTGTAAGAAATTTGCCAGGCAATAGATTTCAAAAAACATAAGCGCAGTAATCCCAGCAGGCGCCGGGAAAATGTTTAAGTGAAAGACAACTGCAGAAAAACGTGGACGGCTAATTTACAGCCACATCTCCGAGTGATTGTAACATGATTGGTAAGACCCAATCGGGGCCAGGACTTTTGAACGGGGAGGAGTCCATTTGATCCTTCTTGAGATACCACTGGCTGTATAGTTTCATCAAAGTACACTAAAAGATACGGTGGTATTTTCGGGGGACCCACGGAAAAACTAAGGAAATGGGTATCTACTTATTGTGAGAGGGATTCAGTTGTTTTAACCGGACATCCATCTGCTTTATTAATTAGCGAGGGGCAAGTATGGCCATTTGCAAACAGTTTGGCTAATATGATTGATTCTTTAATAATTTTAATTTTCTCCGACATTCCTTTAATAATGATAATTTTCAGAAAGGCTTACCCTATCCTTTAACACAAAAAAAGATAATATACATGACACATGAACTATAAACCCAGAGCTCTTGGATGATGCCAAGGTCAAAGCCCTTCTCTGAGTACGACAACCAGATTATTCATGGCCCATTTGGAGTGTTTAAGGTTTATCTGCATGAGCTTGGCCATTATTTCATCAACAGATTTTTGTTGTTGATGATAAGGTCTTAACACTAACTTCACATTCTTCATTCTGTCCTTGCGCTGTTATTGGAATCGAGGACGACATCGGCATCTGATTTCAATAGTTGGACGAAAGAAGCGAACCCATAGCAGCATAGCAGCGTCCCATATTATCGCTAAACCACACTTACTCCCCAAGACTGTCATGTATTGAAGAGAATCCGTAAAAATACACTCGAAGAGACCCCTTAACACTCTCGGGTTATGGGGACCTTCATACTATGATCAAAAAGCAATGAGTAATGCATAGCTATTATGAAGCTAAGGACACTAATTCAATTCTTCCTGATCCTAGCCGGGCACCGCTCTGACAACGTACAGGACAAGCATGCTGCGTGACCCATGGGCGGCACTCACGTGGAGGGTTCAGTAGAACAATTTTTGGTGCCATTACAGTTCATTTGTAACACAAAAAATATCTTCTTACAAAACTTTTTTCTTTTTAGCCTTAATAATACGGCGAAAAATCTCTAATTATAGGCAGCAGAAAGATAACTCATGACACCTGCCACTGCAACTAATCGCCAACCATATGACCAAAACATTTATTTATGCAATAAATATACTGATAAGCGCGCTTGATCCCTCTCGCTACCAATCTCTTGGTACTAGCCAGTAGCGAGGCGTCAGCTTTTTGGCAAGGTGGTCACAATTTGATCAAAACAGAATTCCAACTATAACGTATTCCCCCTACTCCTGAGTTTTGTCCTTTCCACAAGCAAATAGCATACAAGATCAACAAAACAATTTATTTAAATGTTCGCAGCCTGTGATCCACTGGTTTTTATTTACCATAAAGCTGTAGCTGTAGTAAAACGGCGACTTACCACAGATTTCGACATTTTTACATCAGGTACCAAATTCTTCATATCTGGAGTTGGTGTTTTCATTTTATGAATTAAAACCTTTTCTTCAGCAGATTGTTTAAAAAAAGATATTTGAATCAAATCTTTAATTACACATTTATCCATTTCTAAATATTATTTTTCACTTCAAATTTCATTAATTTTTTTCTTTACTTTTACCATTTGCTAGTATAAAATTGCAATAATGGCTTTGTTTTTGGTTTATTTCCAACCTCTACATAAGAGTAAGAAACTCCCATGCATTCATTTACTCATTTACTTTGTATTTACTATGAGCGGTTCAATTTTTTTAATTGAACCATTTGCCCATATAAAACGGCAACCGTGACTTTGATTGTATTTGCACGCTTTGTATGAACTTGTGGCAGTTTTTATTCTGAACCTTAGTATATTTTAAGAGAAATGTATTTTCTCTTTTATTAATTATAAGTAAAATTGGGTGTAACTAACATATGTATGTGTTTTGTGTTTATGTTAATATGTTTGGAAAAGCTATTATAAAAAATGTTAAGTAACAAAATAGCGAAATTATTTTCCTAATAAAAAAAGGTCTAAAAAGGAGGCTTTGTTAAGGTGTTCAGTGAACACTCTGAACCATTCGATGCCTCACCTCTGGTACTTGCTTATATTTTCGGTACTCAACAGGGTTCATCACAGAACTGAACTCTGCATTAATGGTGCTCTGTGGACTACACCGTCCATTACGTTAGATTTAATGCTTCATTTAATACCACTTGACATTAGATTCAAAGCCACCTCACAATGTTAGGTTAGTGACTATGAGCTCGTCTCCATATTTGATCTTTTCAGCCCAACTCCAAACAACATTCACTACATCCTTCCCATTCTCAATTTCGCTAGAAAATTCAATGTCGAATTCCTATCTAGAGATATGTGGTTGTAAGGAAGTCCCCGGAACACTTAATGAATCTTAGATCTAAATTTTTTAATAAAAGATGGAAAGGCTCAACTCAGACTCAAGACTCAGTATGTATGCATCTGTATGCAATTTGGACATGTTCTATTAAAATAAAATCCAATACTCTCATTGAGATGCCCCGTAGAAATATTTGTGTTGTGGTAGGTTTACTCACAGGTCATTGCAATTGCAATTTAAGAAACCATGTTTGAATGATTTTATTCATCAATGCATAAAAATGCAAACTTAGAAAGATTTTTTGGCGAAAAAGGCAACATTCCATTATATTCTGAATAGTATTTCATCTAAAATTATCAAGGATTTTGACTTTCGAGAGAGCATTTCTCCAAACGAGAAATTAATTGATATAATGTGGTAAGTGCTTACAATACAATACTGTACGTAACAAATTTGTAACAATTTAATTATAGTTTACTATTACTTTTTTAATATTCCATTATTTAATTATAGCAAATTTTCATTTTAAATAAATTAACAGGCTATAATATTTTTCTTTAATTATTAATTAAATTAAATTAATTTAATTGATTAGTTTTTTTAATTGTTTATTAAGAATATATTCACAATAATAATAATTAAAATTCTCATAAAGCAGGCCTCATGAAGCAGGCAACGAATTTGCATTTAAGATTTACGTAAATTTTTGGCATGTTTTTTGCACAATGGTTTTATTATAGTATATCACAACGTTTACTCGAACCTTAAAAGTTGTTTTAAAATCTTAAGATCATTTAAATGTTCGAAAAATTTTAAGATCACGTAAACACCATAAACTGAATTTAGCTTGAAAGCATTTTTAGCTTACTTAAAGTAGTTTAACGTCACTTTTAAAGAGAAATGTCACTTTTAAGCATTGCGTAAAAGCAGTTTAAGGTTTGAATTGTCAGCTGTTAACAGTAAGTAGGTACAAATAATTTGAGTTTGAATTTTATTACAAATAACACTTTGTCAACAGTATAATAACCAAATAACTAAAAATATGGAGAAAAAATGGGAAATAAAAAGAAAAAATTAGATGAAAGAGGAGGAAGAATGTTTAACTAAAATATTTGCGGAAAAATAAATAATTAAATTGTTCGACAGCAAAAAATATATAAAGGACACAATTTGTGAAATAGTTCGCAAAGAAATAGAAGTCGGTGGCTGGTACAGAATTGTACACTAAATAAAACAAAAGTGTCAGGTATTAAAAAGGCAACACGCTGAAAAATAGTGGTAACAGTTGCATGGAATACCATCTAACATCAGTTCTTGAAAATAGCGGGTGTGATACTCTTGATATTGAGAATAGCATTGAACACGTAAATGGTAATTTATGATACAAGTAAATATCTTGTTATCGAAGTTTAATTTTTTTAATTGCAGACAAATGGAATGAAGAACATTTGTATGACAACACAGATGAGTAAAATTCTAACTTTGAATTTGATTCTGTAAGCATAGTTGATTTGCCTTCGACGTCCGCATTTTTGAATGAAAAAGATTGTAGTGCTGAAAATATAAATAATGCAGATGAAATGAATTCGGATTTGATGTCATTTTTGGTACTTGCAGAATATTTTTTCAATTTATAGAAGCAACAAGAAATGGAAAATCATTCAGCGAAAGGAGAACCAATCAACAAATGATGATAATTAAATTTATAATTTACTTTTAATTTAATTTTTAAACATAATTTTAAATTTTAAATATAAAAGGCCTTTTCTTTTGTAAGCATATCACAAAAGAATAAATGCTTATTTTAATAATGACATATGAAACAACAACACTGCTGGCTTATTTTGTCCAATCTTTCTAAAACTGCTTAACTAATAAGCAGCCCAATAAGCATGATTGCCAACACAGAAAATTCATCTATTGTGAAAGACTTTTGCAAGTACCTAAGAAAGTCCCAGTTAACTGTCAAGGAATAAATTCGTTAATTATTTGTATTTCAAGGTATTCTTTGGTTCGTACTGTGTAATAATGTACTATGATGAACTTTTCAAGTTAAAATCAACTTTATTTTGCAGAAATTACGATGATATAGAAATCAGTTGTTAAAATTTTCAAACCATTATTTTTGGTTTTAATTTATTTAGCTTACGAAATCAAGAATAATTCGAAATGACAACGAAAATTATAATTAAAACTGTCGTGTGAATGCAGTATTAGTAAATTTGTTTTTAAAATACTTATATTGTGAATGAATGTAACAATTGCTTCAAATTAATCGATATATTTTGTATAAAATTGGATATGAAACTCATGCTGTATTTTTCATCTCCAATATTTGCAAATATATCGAGACTGCAAAGAGGTCGCGTTGTTAGTAGACATTGTTTGGATTTGATTTAAAGTTGCAAAATTTATAAAAAGAATATATAAAAAATTCTCGTTGGATTTGTTATAATGGATTTCTATAGTCCCGGATATTTAATAAGCAGTGATGAATACAGCAACGATGAAGACGATTTAATGGATGCGGCTATAAGTTCGCAAAATACTTCAAAATCTGAGGCACATACTGAGTCAAATAGTTACAAAAAAAAGTTTAATGCAAAAAGAATGAAAGATGCCAGAAAGTGCGTTAATTGGCACAAAAAATGGTTTGTAATATATTTTCGATTATAATTATTTTTTTAATAATAATTAATTTTCATTAGGTTAATAAATACAAAAAATCGTGCAAAATACCGACCAAAGCTAATCGAATTAATAAAAATATTAAAGAATAACAAGCCATTGCAGTCGCCTGAAATTCAAACTAGCAGTTTATCAATATTTCCAAATAATTTTGATGTGCCGAAGAGCACAATCAGATTCAATGATAAAGAAGCAGTAGTTGATCTTTTAGAAGAGGAAGTAATGAATGGAAATGATTCAGAGAATGTGAAGCGTAGCGACATTGTTATTAGTAGCGTTATAAGTTTGGAAAATGAGAACGATTCTATTATCAAAACATCGAAAATCCCAGATAAGGTGGAAGATATAACCAATCATGAGGTTATGCAGCCAGCTCAAAGCAATGATATTAAATTAACCTATATAAAACCAAAAGTTGGTGACATAAAAACGGTAAAAAATAATTATATTGAATTTAATGTTTTCAGTTTTGTTCATATATATTACATTTTTTAGAACAACATAAAATCAAAAATATCACATAACCACAGCGTTTCAAATGCTAATGTGCAAAGTTCTAAAAAGCGTTTACGATCCATTTCTCCACCAGATAATAGAAATTTAAATGAAGATAAAAAAATTAACTCACACAATAAATTCTACAGTGAAATTAATGAAATGTTTGCACCAAGAGATCAGTCACTTAAAACTCATATAAATAATATGCATTCAAATGGCGAAAATATAGATGCTCATATAAATCGTTTAGCTTCCGAGATAGATACAATAAATGAATTAATTGAGACAAGAGAAAATGAAATTCAGAAACTTTTTTACTTTAAAAAAATTAAGGAAGAAATTATGTGTCGACTTGAAAGAGGAAAACAAATAAATTCTATGAAAGAAAAATCTCTAAATACAAAATCTTGTACATTAACGGATTTAAAGGAAATAGAACAGTTTTTATTTTCTTCAAACACAAGCTCTGCTGAAAAAACAAAGCCTACATCAACGAAAGATTTAGTTGAAAATATTGCAAACATGGGAACAGTTGAATTGGAAAAGGAACGACCTAACACCAGTAGGTTGTACAGGTAACTTCTATTTCAAATTTGAAGTGAATTTATATCTTAACATAATTGTTTTTTTTTAAATATATAATAGTATACTTCTATCGAAAAATATATTGCCTAGGGCTCAAAATGCAAACTATAGTAACGCAAGTACTAAAGTGGAAAATATTCCAACACTGTTGAGAAGTTCAGAACAGTTTGAAAATCAACAGTATTTAGAATTACGACCAAAACCGAATATGGGACGGCAGGGACCTTTTCGCGATGTCAAAAGCCTAATTGCTGAGTATCAAAACCAGAATCTAAACAAACCACAAACTGGAAAGAGATTTAAATATCACGATTTTGCCGATAGTGTAGGTTTAATTTAATTCCTAAATATTTCAAAACTAATTCTTTTTGTACATTTTTTTAGATGCCAACACATAATGAGTCATATAATGAAGATCATTTAGCAAATTTTTCGTACACCTCAAATAGAAATTTAGGCCCTTATAACACAAAACGACATTTACCAGAGCCGAAAGGTATGAGAATCAATGAGGGCTATCAAAATAACTACCGAATGCAAATTCCTCACTATGAGTCGGAAGATGTTTCTATGTCAAATAATATACCATACTCCCAAAGACATTATGATAATAGTCATTCGCTCAGAAAACACTTGCACACGGTAATATGAAAAGCATTCTTGTACTGAAAATTTAAATTGAATATAAAATTTTAGAATACTGGACCACGGCTTTCAGGATATGTAGAAATGAATAATGATAATGGTGTGTGTCAAGAATGTATGTCCAATGAAGCACTTTTTGTTTGTGCCGGATGTCAGAATCAGTGGTATTGCAGTAGGGAATGTCAGGTAAATATAAATATTTAATTATGAAAAAATTACTATTTCTTTCTGTTGACTAGATTAACGCATGGGAAAAACATTCCGAGATTTGTGATGTTTGATTACAATAGCCAAATCGTCAAACATTTCCACATTTATCTAAAATAATATTATAAATAATCTTTGATTCCAAGTATTTAATATTTTGTAATAAATAATATGATTAAATATAAGAATATAACTCTTCGACAACTCAAAATGGTAATATTTTTGTTTTCATTATGAATATTGAGTATTTATACAGATAAAAATAGTTAAGTTGATTTACCAAAATATATAAACAAATTAAAAATTATAAATTATATTTCTTTTTTTTTTAATATTTTTGTATAATATAAAATTTTTGTATAATTGTTTAATACCAAAAAATAATAAGCAATATAGCAAGCCGGTCAGCAATCACACTTTATTTCGTTTTGCTAGAAATCTCAAGATAAAAAAAATTGCAAACCAGTAGCGAAATAAACAAATGGAAGACCCTGGTCGAAGTTTATGAAGGCAGAGTTATAAATTATAAATATCCGAATAGATCCATTTAAAAAATATAAAAAATTACGCAATATACACGGCAATTAAAAAATATTCCTAAACTTATGTAAATCGTTTGTTATTGCTACATGGTCGTAACGGTACGCATATGTGATGATGGCATAAATCGCCGAAGTCTCTTTACAATGACTTTACCGTGCCGTTACATAACAAAACACGTTTTGTTTCTCTTTATTTTCCTTGATCTACAATATATAGACATGCTTAATCATATAAAATATACAGTCAAACTTCCATAACTTAAAGTATGATTTTGCAAAGAAAAGGTTTGACTTATATAAAATTCGAGTTGAAGAATTTATTTTGTAATTTTTTGTGGTAATTTGCTCTCTAAACCCTGTTGCACTCAATTTAGTTCGAGTTATAAAAAATTCGAGTTGGAAGTTTGACTATATTTCAGAAATCGCTTCTGACGGAGCATAGATCAGTACAAAACATTTAAATTTTTACAAATTTAGCGCGAAGTATTTCATTTTCGCTAGGTTCCTCTACTTGGATTTGGATACTTACCTCTTGGGTACCTTTCTTTTATGAACCTTGCGGATTTCATTCAAGCACCCTCTTCGTTATATTGTTCTGGGGCTTTCTCAAGACGTGGCCATTTTTCTTTCCTCCATAGTACTTTGTCAAAAAACCTGCATATTAAAAGTAGACATTTTCTGATTTTTCGTATCACACGTCACGTATCTTTGCTATAGAGACGATCGGGTTTAGGAGTGTTATAAACAGTTGTGTATTAAACATAATTGAAAAGGAATTTTTACTATTTCTATTTATTTATTAAGTTCAATGACTTATTTCTGATAATTATAATTGCTTGAAAAAAATTATGAATAAGCGATCGTATTTTCCATATTAATCCGTGGTATTAAAAACAGTTCAAGTACTTGGTGGCATCTTGATATATATATAATAATAATAAAATACTTAATATTTGCAGACAAATTTTATATTAATATTTCCAGCACTAAACTAAATATCGGCAACAATTGTGAAAGCTCAAAACAGAGCTTTTTTATGGTCGAAATTCAATTTTTATCAATACAATTAAAAACAATTTAAAGTTTTAATGAGTAATGAATTGCAACAACAAAAATTTTATTTTTAATTAATTGCATTTTTTGGTTGACCGTGCGGCAATTTGGGATATTGTTAAATGCCCGATCTAAAGATCAATAATGATCTTTAGAAATAATTCTTTGCTGGTTCCTGAGTAACAGAAACAGTTAAACTCACAACAAACTTGAAATTTGATTAACGAAACTATTTGTGCAGGTTTGGCATCCTTAGCTTCCAAAAATTCGACAGCTTAAAAGTTCTAAGCTTGGCGCTTCCCGTCTATTAAATTATATGCAGACAAAAACGACATTCTTGAACCTTTTTATTTGAAAAATAGTTTCTTTCATCATATTTGACATTAAATAAATTTATTATAGAAAACGAATTTATTTGTGATATTTAGCTTTTAAAATACATGTATTTGTGTTTTACATTTGTTAGTTTTTTTGTTTTCAATCCATAAAAAGGCATAGGGTTATTGGTCAATATATTCTGCAACTAGTCCTAGATTATCGATATTAATGGTTCAAAAGTGGAAAGTAATATTGACTTGCCATTCTCGGTGCCATCTTCCACCACAAGCTACACTTTGACACTAGTATTTTTACTAATTCATAATAAGTAAACTACTAACACAACAGTTGGAAATACTAGGATCAATCATGGAAGACCAACTGAATATATGAAAGCATAACTAAAGACCGATCGATTCAAATCTATGACGGCCTATAAGATTTTTTCTAACAAATGAGTAAAATATCTTTCAATTGCATACATGTTTAAAGACTACATGCGTCTATGTGTTGAACATCATACATAATTAAATAGAAATTTACGCTCTTACCAAAGCGGACGTACTCTGCGCGCACCTGGTTTTGCCGCAAGTATGCACAGAGCCATAGTGTCTGCTGTCATCAGAGGTTCTATATAGTCATGGATTTTAATAATAAATAAGACTTGCATAATCAAACAATATAATATTTTGCTATAGGTTCTATCGCACCCATATACGGATCCTTGACTTCAGGCTTTCTATTGCAGTTGATTTCCGTTAACGGGCACTCATACTCTATTATAATAAGTATGTTAAAAAAACCAACGGTGCATGTTGTCTTAACTATTTCGTAAAAATCTTATTTTGAGATAATAACTCTACTAAAATTCTATTTTGGCATTAAAAAGCGACAACCTATCAACTCAACTTTAGGTTTCCACGTTTTTATCGACATGGAATTGAAATTGGGTAGACTACTAAAAGATAGATTGACCAATAATATTTACATCTTTCATAGTTCAAGACATTAGTTAGTTTCTTATAAAATATTTATGTAAGTACTGTTAGTTACTGACTGTATTACAAATTTTTTAGATTTCTACAAATAATACGGAACATCAGTTTTTGTATTTAATAGCTCTATAACGCATGAAACTGATAATTCATACTTTAATAAAATACTTTTTTAATTGTCTGATAACGCCACCTCGGCGAATAACGTTAAAGGAAACTCGAATCCATATTTCTTTCTCTTCTTTCATGTATGTATATTATGTACCTATGTATCCCTGCATTAAATGAAATTTTTAGAAACAAAAACTGCACTTCAACGTCATACATTAATAAATAATTCCGAAGTATAGACATTATAAATAGCAAAACATTCCTAAACTACATATAAATAGCACTGCGAATTATCTGAGTCTTAGCGCCGATGTCTTGAGCCTCACACTATAAAGATATACACCATAAAGAAAAAAGTTTTTCAAGCTATTAAAATGTATGAAAATCATTGCCAAATCTTGAGACCTTAGAAATTATAATCTCTCCATTGAAAGTATAGTATATATTACTTTCAAAAAACTATGGCTACAAGCTGGAATATGCCGTCCACTATTATACATTAATTATATACGGATGGAAGGTCTGATTACCTTTAAAAGAAACAAAAAGCAATACTAAAGAGGTTACTGTATAACGTATAAGAAAAACCTTATAGGCTACCCTGTCAAATGGTTAAGGTACCATTTCATATATATCTGTGGTTGATCACCTGAAATCAACTAGGCGTGGTGTTAGGCACTCGGATTTTTGAAATTAACAATACTTTGACTCAGTTGACTAGTGAACACTGACTCTGAGCTTTAAATTTCTCACGGTACGACCTTAACCGTTGGTACTTGCAGTCTCAAAAAATTATTTACGAATAATTAAATACTAGAAATAATTCCAAGACAACTAATAATGGGTATTTGACAATACTTGAATACTTGAAACAACCTTATCGTCATCCAAAAATTAACATAATTAGTTATTTTTAAAGTAAAATAGCCAATGTTATCATAAAACCAAAATTAAAAACATAACACAATAACTGAGTGTGTTAATGAAATGAACTACTATTACTATTAAAAAATATCCGACTTGTCTTTCAGATAAGAATTTAAGCTATTCAAGTAACAAACAAACTACTACAAAATATTGTTGTCACTAGCATAACTGTGAATGTCTCTAATGCAGCTATTAAAGGTATATAATGTTGTTATGTTGTTATTAAATGCATAATAAGAGGAGAACCACATTTATGGAGGTATCAGTTTGAAAAATGAGTAAGTTGCCATGAGTAAGTTGTTAACGTGATTCTACTAGGAACGCTATTTTTGTGACGTGAGTGGAATAAGTAATTGAAACTTTTACTGGAATCGCAATGGACTTCCATACTCTGAATTTGCCGGTTTCAAATCGTATATTAAAATATCTTTAAAATATAATTCAGTTACCGCTTAATTTTAATCAGATTTCATTAGTCTGACTGACTCATGACTGAGGGGAAAAATGAGTTTCTTACTGCAGTTTCACTTCCGACGTAAAGAGCATTTAGTATCTCACATACCAATGTACAACCAATCGAAGTAGGACGGACTATCGCCTGTGATTAATGCTTACGAATTATTGGATTAGTGATAAACAAAACAAGAAATTTTATTAAAATAGTTTTATTCATATTACCTGCTATTATATTTAGTCCAATGATTTAAAGAACTCTTTAAATTTATAATCTGCATAAAATTAGTTATTAATAATTACAAGTTTTTAATTAATGTTCATTAAGTCAGTTAAAAAAAAAATATAGTATATAATTTTTAAAGATTTCTACACATTTAAATTATTTAATAAAGCGCAAAAATATTTACAAAATAATTTAAGTATTGAAATTTTATTGTTATAACTATGTTCCTGATGGAATACGGATACATATATATGTATGTACACATTTCTCAATTTTAAATATTTATTATTTTGAAATATATTGTGTATAAGAACTTATGTAATTTTAATATAATACAAATGTTATCGTTTGTGCAATTTACCACATATTTCAATATAAAACTACTGCTATTTGTATGAAATTTGTTACATGAATAGTTTGTTTCAAGAAATAAAATATATTAGTTTTATTTTTAATTTGAAAAAACTACGCTTTCTCTAAAGTTTTTAATTTTTTGCACGAAATATGATTCCAGGTTTTCAGCGCATTTATAAAAGGATGATTCTTTTGGATTGTAATAACGGCAGTTATCAAATATTTTCGTCATATCACCAATAAACTCCGACAACTTCATATATGAATTCGTGTTCAATTTTTCTTCAACAGTTTGTAAATCTTTAATGCAAAATAGATAAAATTACAACAGTATTAAGGGACCACCAAATATGTAATGTATTTTATGTTACCCATTGGTTCTTTAATTATTTTGTAATAGTCCGGTGCTTCCTCTGCATCGACAGGTTCCATAAACGGCCAAGCGCTTTTATGAGACTAAAAATATAAATAAAAAATTATTGATTATTTTGTGAGCACATGTGTACGATTCCTATAAAATAGCTAGCTTTCCAATGAAGAATGAAAAGTTAGATGTTTAAAAAAACTACATTATTATTAAATTTTAATTTTAAAGTTCGGAAGAATGCAGTTTTATAAAATGTTAAGACAGAATAAAAGTTTAAAATAGTTGGATACATTATATATACATTTTTTTTATTTTTCATTTTTAAATAAAAAAATAAAAGGTTGAAAATACTTGAACCTACTTATTAAATATATTACATATATTACTTTTTAAAATAACACAGTTCCACATTAAAATTTTTTTTTTAACACAAATCCCAAAATTTTTTACTTAATTAAGCTTTTGTATGCATCAGTGGGAAATATAGAAATTTTATTGTTCGATTTTTCAACCAGAATCGTACTTGAATTTTACTGATGAAAGCATTCTTGATGCAGTCCGTAATAAACATACGCGTTTGTTATCAAGTAGCAATAAACAGTTGCGAAATTGATTCTATTTCTAATTTGTACGGTTTTTTTAAATTGTGTAACATATCCCCAACATTACCATAAGACGCATGTATCTTTTTATGCAAATTTCCTAATAAACGTATTTTCCACGTAAAAAGAATTGGGTATACTAACTTAGATTGAATTTTAAATAATCGCTAAGAGCAAGTAAACTAACCATGTTATCACACAAAATGATATAAAATATGTAAAAGAAAAATCATATAATAATACACTTCAAGGATACAACTTAAAATTACATGGAAAATATTAAAATACTCATAAGTAATAATTAACACCGCTACGAAATGTAATAATATAATAATGTAAGAGATAATTCCACATATTATTCGATATTTTATTTTACATTCTTATATACTTGATATAATTTAAAGAATACTTAAATACAAAAAAGAAATATGTATTTACTTACCTGAATTTGTTTAATTAAATTTTTTAGTTCAATTTTTTCATTTTCTGTTAAATTTTTCATATTTGCCAAATTCACTGTGTTATTTGTTTGACAGCCTGGACAAACATACTCATCAATATATTCTGCTTCCGCTTGAAGAATACCAACACAGTAACCATGGAACCAGTCCTGGCATTTATCACAACATATGTAAAATTTCGACTCATCGTACGGCTGCTTGCAAATACAATATAATTCCTGAGTTTCTCTTGCGTGCTTACAGTCATCGCATATAAATTCAGATAACTTTTTTGAAGCCTCCTCTGTGATTTTCACACAATCACCATGAAACCAATTACTGCATAAATCGCACCCAACATAAAATCTATTACAAATATAAAATAATATAAAATTGCTCCATTAAAATATTAATATATTTATGTACTTTGTATCATCATACGGCGTCCGACATATGCAATAAAGTTTTTCTTTCTTTCTAGAATTTGTCTTCTCTTGATTACTTGCAGAAGCTTCATTTATTAATGTGTTACTCCGGTCGTTAGTATGTTTTTGTGGCCTGTTTTAAAGGACAATAATTGTTTAAATAATAACAAAAAAAAAAAAGAAATGATTTTTTACTTTTTTGTCTCAAGCGGTGATATTTCCGATTTTCTCTGAGTCGTTCTTTTATCTGAGACAACCTTATCCGAGTAATTAACTTTTACGGACATTTCATCATTGATTTCATTTTGTAAGCTTCGTTCTAGAAGGGAACGTTTTCGTAATATATTTTTTTTAAGTATGTCCTTACGGCGCTCCAAAGTTTGCTAGAATAACAACATAACACGTTAAAAGAATATAAATAATAAAAATGATGGATTATAACATATATTTGTAATTGCAAATTGCTTTACATTTACAAGTAATGTGTTGACATTTACATCTGAGGAGTTTCCTTTCAAGTCCATATGCTTGCCGTTATTCCTTATTTTTAGTGTTGATACATTGTCAGATTTTGTTTTTTTCGATACTGTGTGGATCCAATCGGCATCTTCACATACTTTATTACTATATCTTTTATTGGAGTTGAGAGCATCAGTATTAATATTGTTTATTTGCATAGGTTCGGCTGTTTGTATTTCTTGTTCTTTTTGTTCCATATTTATCGGACTTTGTTCAACCTCTGGATTGATACTAGTTTGCTGAAGTGAGGATTTTATTGCTACGGAAATGGAAATATAATTTTAAAGTTAAATTAAAAATATCAGATATGTGTAAATGATCATATAATTACATTGTTGGATGCATCTTGGTGTAACAACGAGGTTTTGTGTCTTGCTGTCAACAATATCAACGTTTTTAATTTTACTTTGAGCATCTAAGCAAATTTCACTATTTGGCGTATTAAATATGTGGCTGATGTTGGCGATTTCATTATTTTGTTTTTCATTGGTTATCTTGTTTAACTGAGACGTCTGTAAAAGCATAAAAATTTTCATTCATTCATCGTATTATAAAATTTTACTTACATTATATTATATGCTTATAAATAAGACTATTCTAATACTGTTAATACAGACCCACCTTTTACTAGACTGTTCAGTTGTGGTACTTATTCCAGGAAACCTTTAAAAAGTTATCGAAGAGATTAACGGTAATGTTCAAGCAGCGTTTTTGTGAAAATGTTTTGAAGAATTTTTATAAAAGATACAAAAAGTTAATTGAACTGCTGTATGGAAGTGAAGAAAAAAATGTGTAAAAATTCATTTCGATTAGATGAGATGATTAAGATATGTATAAACAAGCCTTTGTGTTAAGTTTTCGTTTAATAAAAAATAAATTTTTACTTATTTTATTCATTTGGATTGACTGCTCTTACCACACTTTTTTATCAGTTAATCTCTTCAACATTGATTAAAGATTTCTTGGATGGCCACATTATAATGATTTTAATAATAATTTGTGATATGATTCAAAATTTGCAATGACAATTTGTTAATAATCATTAAAATCATACATTTAGCGAGCGCTTTTTGTCAACACAAAGGCCAATTGCAAATAATCATCCAACTAATTCAGAAATGAATGTTTACATTTCTTTCATTTTAATACAGTATTTGAATTATTATATTAAATATATATTGAGTACAAAACTGTTTGAAAATAAAGACTGCTTGGTTGTACATGAATATTTACGAAGTGCAATAATTTTAAAACTTTATTCACTGAAATATTTAAGTGTAAAATTGTGTTAAAATAAAACATGCCAAAAATATAATTAAAAAAATTTATTATAATTTATTGCAAAAAGCGCTTTACAATTATACAGTTTTAATATATGTTATATGTAATTTTTTTATATAAATGACAAAAAATTACATTTCTAAATAATAATATTAAATTCCAATTAAAATTTTTAAATAAAAACTTGTGTTGAAATGTAAAAACATGAATTAATCTTAGTTTAAATAAAATAATTATACCTAAATATCATATCAATTATTTTTTCCAGCATTCTAATATTGTATACTATATGTTTATAAAAACATAAAAAGGTTAATCCTTTTAAAACTTTCTAAGTTTTAGTAATTTTATTTCTAAAATGCAAATTGTTTAAAATAAGTTTTAGAAAAACATCCATATTTGCGGTACAATCAAAAGAAAAACGCAAACTTATTAATTACATATATATATTAGTGTTTCAAAGTGTTTAAGCATTATGGGTAGTATATACTCCAGATATTACGAGCTGTTCGATGATATTTGAACTACTTGAACAGCAAACTTGCTTAGTTATTGTTTGGTTTAATACCAACAAACATAAAAGCAAATGCACGAAAACAATGCTTAAACGGTTCGATGTGCTCGAACATTAAAACTCTGAAATCTTTGAAGAATTCAAAGAATTATATATGAAGAAACACCGGAACATTGAAAGTTTATATAATTTAATTTAAAATAGAACACCTGAAACGATGTTAAAAATGGTTCTCTGTTACAAACAGATAGAAAATACAACAAACAGAATAAAAAGAAAATATATATATAAGCACGGATATATTTTAAAAACTTTCAATTTTGAAATTCGCTAGATACTTTATGAATAAACTAATCTAAAACAAATTTAAAACTAAATAATATATGTATATATACATATATTATATTATATAAATATATGTATATACATATACACACACACATATATATATATATATACTACTATTATCATGTTATTTAATTACACGTATTTTTTTTTTACTAATATAAAGTTTTAGTTAAGTTTATATATGTTTTGCGTTGAAATAAATAATTAATAGTAGAAAAATATAAAATAAATATCCTCAATATAGCCATTTCAAGATCTATGTGCTTCTGTGTTAACAACTACTCACTTGCTGATGCGTTGATTGTATTACTGGCGTAAGAGGAGGTGGCTGAGAATTTAAAACAACGTTTGGTGGTTGCACTGCAAGATATATTTTAGTAGGACCTAAAACTCCTTGTTTTCCATTCGATTCTTGAGCTGAAAAAATAAAAAGTTATATTATATTATATATAAATAAATATATTGATGTAGTTTCTTCAAAATTTTTGTACTTATTTAGTATACATCATCCATAAAGCACAAACAGTTCTATTTAAATATATGTTATGCATTAAGTATATGATAAGATTTCGATGTTTTTTATAATTTCAAATATAAAATAGATAATGGTAGTGCAATGATTCTTTGTGGATGTTCATACATCCATAGAACCACAATGGTTTATATTTATTTAATATGTTATGCCTTAAATTAATGATAAAATTTCAATGATTATTTATAATTTCTAATATAAAATAAACAATGTTAATACAGTGATTGATTCCATCTTATATAAATTATCATTGATAATTATAGAACAGTTTAAAGTATATATAAGATTCTACTAGCTAAATAATTGTTCAAATAATTGACAAATGATTTATTTTCTTACCTTTTAGTAATTGTTGCTTAACTTGTTGCTGGACAAGTGCTAGTTGTTGCTGAGTAAAGTCATTTCCTACTAAACCTTGCAGCACAATACGTGGTCCTTGTTCAGTTTGTATAACTTGTGCTGTAACACATTTAATAACTGTTCCTGGTGGCTGTCCTTGCAACAAGCTTTCTTCAACAGTCATCGTTTGAGTTTGTTGTGGTGGAATTTGTGTCTGCGATGTATCTTGTTGTGTTGTAAATGCTTGTTGCTGTTGAACCGTATTTAATTGTTGTTGCTGTTGCTGCTGTATAGCATTTGGTTGATTCGTTAATATTTGTTGAGTAATACGCTGTTGTGTCTGCTTTTGAAGTTGTGGCGTAGGTGTCGTTGGCGTTTTCACTGGGGAGGTTGTTTGTGCCTCAATGTTGCTGTTAGTTACAATGTGCGCATTTCCATCGCTTTGTGTTTTTATATGAGCTACTATTTGAGCCTGATTATTTCCCAAAGGTTTTATGATTACTTGTTGACCGTTTATTGTTACAACTTGTAATTTTCCTTGCGCCAATTGTTGAGCCAGTGTAGAGTTTTGTACTACTAATTGTTGATTTGTACCAGAAGATGTGCTAGAAATACTTGGTTGTTGTGTCTTAATAATAGTTTGCTGATTTGTTTCACTAATAACTTGCGATTGTGGCTGTTGCTGCATAACTATTTGTTTAACAATTTTTGTTTGTGGTTGAGTAATAGCTGGAATTGAATTTGCTTGATTTGACTGAACTATTACTTGTGTTGGCGTTGACTGTTGAGGTGACTGTATTACTTGTTGCGGTAAAACTTGGACTTGCTGATTTTGTGTGATCGCTCTTTGGGTTACGATCGTTTGACCTGGACTAAGGATTATACGCTGTCCTCCCACCATAATTTGTTGCTGGACATTGCTTGTATTAACAATTTGTTGAATAACTTTTTGTGTATTTTGGGGAGTTACTGTGGAGGAGTTTTGACCTTGATTTATAATAACATGTTGAGGTGTAGTTGGAGTCTGTACACCAGAAACAGCAGAATTAATTGATTGATTTGATACAACCGTTGATTGGGGACTTGCCGACAATATTACCTTTTGACCTTGTGCATTTTGTCCAACAATTATTTTTTGATTACCTTGAACTATAACATGTTGCTGTAGACTGTTAACAATTTTTGTATTAGGTGTTGTTGAACTAGCAACTTGACCCACATTTGTCACAACTTTTTGGATATTCGGTGAAGCTACAACTTGCTGATTTGAAATTTGCGTAATAACTTTAGCTGGTGTCCTGACTTGATTAGATGTTACAGTAAATTTCTGAGCAGGTTGGACCGTTGGAGATTTGGAAACATTTTTTACAGCTATTTGTTTCATTACAGGAGAATTTGGTTGCGCCATTTGTTTAACTGGAAGTTTTGTTTTATTGGTAACTCCTAAGTGATAAGTGATATTTGTGCATAAGTTTTTTATATATATAAAATTTAAATTTACCTGTTGTGGTTGAGGTTGTTGTTGTCAATACGTGAAGTTTACCGTCAGGCATTTGAATCAATTGCTGCCCTGGATTGAGTCCCCTTACACTAACTTTACCATCAGGCCCTCTTATAATTTGAACTTTATGCTGTGTACCCGATGAAGTTGCTTGTTGTTGTACATTTGAATTGTTTACTTGAGGAGTTGCTTTTTGTACAGGCGATGAACCGATCGCTTGTTGAACAACTCTTGTAGTTCCATCTGCATTCTTAACAATTAATCTTCTACTTCCAACAACTTGACCCTTAACTAGAAATAACGCATAACAACAATATATTATTACATTCTAGAATTTATTTATCATAAACACTTACCGATATTACTAGATTTATTAGTTTCTATAATTTTCTTTTGCTGCTGAACAGATCTTTGTATTTTTATTTGATTTTCCACTTTTTCTTTTGAATCATCAGAAATTTTGGTGTTTGATATAGACCTGATACTTCCGTTTTGAGTTGATGAAGAACTTCCAATCGCTTCAGCTTGTCGTAATGTAACTGATCGCGTTGTTGCGACTAGTCTTGATTTTTCCAATTTCTCACCAATAAATTTTATTTCCCACAATTCAAGCTTATCTTCATCCACCCATTCTTCTGTGATTTGAGGTTCTGTCGGTTGTGGTGATTCGGCACGTTTTCTTTTCCGTAAACCAGAACGAATTGATGTTACTTCTGCTAATATATATTAAACAGATCATAAAATCAATTGCTATATTAAAAATTTATAAGGACTTACCTCTTACTGTTTTTGGTAATTCCAATGGTATTACTACTCTACGTCTTAAATAACTAGTTTTCTCTCCATATCGACCCAAATTACGTAGTTTTAATAATTCTACCGTTACAATTTCTGTTTCACTCGTTACCTGATGCTTTCCATCTGCAGAAGGTGGTTTAGAAATCATATCGTCCCATCGTAAACAACACCAAAGAATTCGTAATTGCAATGCTATCGACGAAAGTGTAGTGGCATATGAAGTTCGATATGCCCAGCATGTTTTAAATAATGGTCTGGAACATGGATATGACCAAACCGAATAATTGTTTTTAGCTAAATGATGGAAACCACTTACAGATAATTTCCCACCAAGTCGAGCCAACTTTAACAACTCATACCTTGGTATCACTAGTAAGCTTTTTTGAAGTTTGTGAGTTAAATAGTTTGATATAAGAGGATATTTGGAGTAAGGAGCAACTTTGTTTTCCGATTTTTCAATCTCCACTTTAGTTGTACTGCTGTTTCGTAACTTATTTATGTCACGTATTAAATACAGACGACCTCGACTTGATGATGTAGAGTATATGCGCTCTTTACCATTAGGGTAAAATTCCTTTTCATATTTTATTTCATCTCGTTTAATAGTTCTAGCCTGTGTTGGAAATCTTCGATTTTGTTTAATATGACTAATGTCTTTTTCCACTGTTTGGCTCAGCAAATCTTTTGTTGCTGATTTATTAGTCCGTGTTTTGTGTGATTTTCTACTTTTTCTATTTATAAGTGGATCAGAATCTTCATCTTTCACGGTTAGAGCTGTTAGGGAGTCTTCGTTTGCTGTTTCTGAACTTTCAATTTCAACGTTACTGCAAACATCTAAATTTTCAATATAATCCATTTTATCGTTACAACTCACTTCAGATTCTTCTGGGATTTCTTGTTTTATGGTTTCTTTTGCCATATCTATCTCATTTTTTGATATATAGCAACTATGTACTAATTGATTTTCAAATTTAATAGACGACAATATAGCAGCTTCCCAATCTTGCAGAATATCAATAGGAGTTTCTTCAGAAGAAATACTTTCGTTTATTTCATCGACAATTATGCTCGAATCTTTCTTCCCTTCAGTTAATTTTTGCTCTAAAATAGACGGTTTTTTCACGGCCCCAAGTATAGCCGCAACTGTTTCTTTAGACCCATTACCAGCGGTATGTGCTTTCCTTAATAATAAAAGTAACTCCTTTTTTGCTCTTGCTTTCTGTAAGCATAATGGAGAATAGCATGTATTTTGTGTTATTTGTGAAACTGCATTAGAGCTGGTATTACATTCCATTGTATAACATCGATATTGTTTAGCAAAGCGATTAAGTTGACTAAATTGAAAGCGAACCGATTGAATTCTTCTTGCAAGCGAATTTACAAGCTCTGCATTTATATTACTTGACTGGGAGGCAACATTTTGAGATTTCTGTGTATCTACTAAACGCAATAAACGTCTTTCTAAAAATGTTTGCCGAACATGTTTGTTAACTGATGAACTTGTCGCTTTAGTCAAACTGTCACCATCAGATTTAATGGATATTTGTTCTTCAGCTTCTTTAAGTTCTACACGCAACGAAAGTAGATCGTCTAGTCGAGATTTTTTTGCTACTTTAGGATAAAGAAGTCGCCCAGGTGTAGTCAATGATACAGACACATCTATAATATCAATATTTTGTTCATGACTTCGAACATTTTGTATTTCAACATTTTCAAAGTTTTCTAAATAATGATAGTCTAAACCCTGTTTGACGGCGTTGCCACATTGCATTATAAATTTAAAGGTTCGTGGGTCAATAGTAACAATTTCATTAACTTCATCACCATTTTTGTAATGCATACTAATTTTATAAGATGATATATTATCTAAGCGATTTATATTTTTTCGCATCTTACCACATCGCCTTGAGGTTGATAGCCACATCCACCCCCATTGGCCATGAACACGATATTCTTCACCTTTTTGTTTCCAAACCTGATGCTTAAGTCCTAATGAATACTTTATGTAATTGAAAGCAAGCCTGTTTCTTTCTTCCTCATCATCACGTTCACGTTTTTCACGCTTTTCAATTTTCTTTCGTTCTTCTCGTTCTGCTGATGTTATTCGATGAAATGTTGTATGACCCAATTGCTCGTGCCAAACATTAGCAAAAATCACATTTTTTAATGATGCCTCAAACAATAGCAAAGCATTTGCAAAATCAGATGGACGCTTGGCATTAGTTATGGCTGTATTCCAAATTCGTTTTATAACATTCCAATTAGGATTCATAAAAGGCGCAGAAATATTTTGTTCAAAATTGATTAACGTTTGACGCAGTGTCATCGTAATGTTATCTACTGTTCCCATCGTTATGCCGATCCATTTAAATTCAGAAGCAGTTGTAAGTGAAAACTTATGTGATAAATGTCGCCTTTTATCACGTTCTTCATTTCTTTGAGGCTTATTTAAGGCGATAGGATTTGAAGTGTATTGGTTAACGTAATTCTTAAATGCATTATCCATGCCAAGTTTAAAATACAGAGTTCCATTATTAATTTCATTTTGTTTTTGTCTTGTAACAATTTTATTATCTGTCGTTTGAACATCGATATCTTTTGACTCTGTTTCACCATCATTGCTGTCATTGCCTTGTGTTGACAAAAGTGAATCATTCTCTAATTCAAGATACGATTTTTTATTATGTTTATGTTCATTTGTCAAGGCTTCGGTAATCTTTAGTTGCCGCAATATTTCATCTTTTCGCTCAATTAATTGATTGTAAAGTCTAGACTCTAAATCATCTTTATCTAATAACGTTAGTAAGTATTCAAATTTAGGCACACTACTATAGTACCATATATTTTCCCCTGATTGATCTTCTACAATTATTCTTCGCGCTATAAACCAAAATTTACGCCCATGTCTATCTAATCCTATAACATCGTGGCGTATAAGCACCCCTTGCTTTTCTTGTGGTAAAATGCAATCTATAACACCTACCACTTTTTGAGATTTACATAAATTACATTGCCAATCTTCTGAAGGAATTTCTAAAAGTGGTGGTTCAACACATTCAAGATGATAAACAGCAGGGCAGGTTTCACAACAAAGTAAATCACCAAGCCTATGGCAAACGCGGCAATGATCATCATAATGAATTGGACCTTCTTGCAACATTACATCTCTTACAGCATTTGCAGTCAGAAATTGATCTGCTAAAAATTGTAATATTGTAATACGGTCATCCACTCCAGTATAAGGATATTCTGCAGAGCATAATATATTATATACTTCTCGATCAAATACTTTATCGCTCTCTACATAACTGCGCAAAACTTCAGGCCACGTAATTGGGTCAATTAAATACAAACTAATATTAACCGTGTCCTTTTGGTCCAAAGGACCGAAATGCGTTCCTTGCACATCTTCTTCACGAAGAATTGCCTTCAGAAGCATAATGTGAATGTCAGTAAGCAATGCACTTTGTTCATCACATACTAGAGCAGCACAAAAATCTTCGAAACGGAATGGCGACAACCGCACTAAATGCCTAAATCTTCGCAGTACTTCATATATATTAAGTGCTTTTAAAACATGATGTTTATTTATCAGTAAATCATCTGACGACTCAGGTAAATTCAAATCTGCATATTCTCTTCCTTGAAGCCAAATGGGTTCTGGACTAGGAGGTCGAGGCGGTCGTCCAACACCTGTTTGATTAAAACTGCAAACGGAGAACTCAGATTCGCTTTCATTTGCTGCATCTAAACTATCATCTTCAGAACCTGATGCAAGTAAATCATCATCAGCATCACTTTTTTCACTTGAATCACCGAAATCTGAACCGTAATGATACTCGGATTCATAGCCTATAATAAAAAAAATAATAATATATATAGAATCTTGGTAAGTGTAATAACATTGTTATAACAAACAACAATGTTGGATGCAGTTTTACAAACAATTTACTAGCCTAGTGTTGTTGTTTTTCTATTATTCATTAATTACTTCGTTTAAATTATATTTTCAAATTTGATTCTGAATTATACTGCAATAGACACACGTTTTTAAAAATATTAAGTTTTCTCGTCAATTTTATGACATTGCGTGAGAAGTCATTCCATTTAATCAGTTTATCGATTTTCATCTGCCTGGATTCACAAAAAGTCTGGGTAAACATCTTTACTTGATAAGTTTTAAAATTGAATGACTAATTTAACGACATCCAGATGAAATTATTTGATTATGCCGTTCAATCACATATTACTTAATTTTTTTGATCTCAGACTTTTAGTTCAGAACGTCATGAACACCTTGAGAAAGTTTATATATTTAAAATATAAATAAAATACATTTATTTATTTATAATATAAATAAAATATATATATACATATTTATAATATAAACAAAATTTATATATATATTTGTTGCATAAATTATATGGTATTTTATACTTTTTTGATTAAAGTATTGAAATTTCAAATATATATATATATATATCAGATTACAAAATATGATCCGATTTTTGAGTTTCTATTGCAAAACTCACTATTAACTAATGAATTGTGGAAAAAATTTTTCAAAGCTTTGAATAGTAAATTTGATTTATATTATTTATGAAATGACTAATGTGTGGATTTTATATTATAATAAATTAATCAAAAATTTGAGTATTTTATTTTATATAAAATTTGTATTTCATGAAAATGATATGTTAAACTTCTATTACTCTTTTGTTTGTATAGAAGAGGCATCAATATTTGTAGATATTTTCGCGCCAATATATTTTAACTTTACTGTACTATATAATAATTATTTTAAATAGATTTAAGTAGATTTTAAAAAAATTTTATGTGAACATCGCAAATGTCGTATGTTTTACATAATATAATATTAGATATATAGTATATAATATATAGATAAATATATAGCTATTACAATAGCTACATACAAAATAATATATTAAATATATATTCTTTAATTAAAATGACGCTATTTACCTTTTCTACTTGAATATGATGTATTGGATTGAGTGTGACTTGTGGACTTCCTTCCACGTCCTCGTAGCTTAATATTTGTTTTTCTATTGTAACTGCGACTACCATCACTTTCTTGGGGCGATGATGCTCGTGACGCTGATGGTGTGCTCAGTTGGGAATCGCAAGGTTTACTTAGATACTTTGGCTTTTTCAACATCAAATAATTAAATTTTCCAGATCGTTCGCTGGGTGTTTTTGGTGGTCGTCCACGTTTGCGACTACCTCTTGCACTCATATTAAAATTGTAAATAAAGTTCTTGTTTATATAAAAATATATTTATTTGTGCCTGATTTTTGAACACTAAACCAGTTCTAGTTAATGTACAATTATAATTCTTTATTTATTTATCATATATTAAATATTTTAAAAATTGTTCAGTAATATATTGTTATAACATTTTATAGGCATTAATATATTTTTGCTATTAAAACTAGAGATTGTTTTTAATTGATCAGTTTATGCTTAAGTTTGCATTTAATAAATCAAGCCAGTCCACATTGTCCGCCATTATAAAATATTACATTGGAACAAACTCTTCGATTTATTTATATTCACATGCACTTATTTCGAATTTGCAAAACGATTATTATTGTATATACATTTTACTTAATTAATAACGTTTATATTAAATTTATACATGATTTTATATTTATTTCCACAGCGAATTTTCTTAAATACTTCACAGAATAAATGTTTCTGAACGTACAGTCGTATCGACCAATCACAGAACAGCTTCTATTTTACAACGTCAAAAGCGACACCTGTATTTGATATTTAAAAATAATTTTACAATAACTACTACCAGATGTCGCTTCAGTTTTCATATCGTCATATACTACATAAATTCTATTTTAAGTATATATACATATATATAAAATTGATTAATACGCGTATATTGTTTTGTATATAAATTAATTACAATAAAATATACAAAAATATTATTATGATTTCGGTTAAATTTTGTTAAATTTCTACAAAAACAGTCATTTTCGCTTAAATTTCAATTAAAGTTATAAACTTAAAACAAATAAATATTACATAGTATTTATTAAACAAATGCAATTATTAAAAAATGATTTTTGCACAATTTTATTTTTTTTATTTATTATTTTTACAAACAAGTGGTTATAATGTATTAGTAACTAAAGAGTAAAAAAAAACTCGTGATTATTTTTTTAATTTATAACGTTCATTAGAAATTTAATATGAAATTAAAAAATTATTTTTTTTTCGATTTATTGAGTTCATCAAAAATATTATTAAAAAATATTTTCATCTATAATTATAAAATTCTAAACATATATGTACATATATATATAGCTAGTCATAAAAGTTAATCAATGGCGGAGCTAGTCCAACTCTGGACGTCGGCGAAATCAGAATTGCGAGGCGCCTTTTATTACTGATTTATATAAGTAAATAATTTAGATTTGCTAATATGACAAAGCCTGCATGAACATTTTATTGCTAATCAAATAAAAATAAACACAAATTAAAAAAAATGAATTTTTCTTATTTAAGTCTCACCAAATTTTTTTTACAATTATGTCATCATTTGCACCAGCGGCTATTTTCGCTTTAATTGGAAGAATTGCCAATTCAGATAGTTTCTCTTGGCTTATCGTACTTCTCAAATAGGTCCTAATCAATTTTAACTTTGAGAAACTTCTGTCAGCGAGAACTGTACTGATTGAAACTACGAACATAATTCTGGTTACTATATATATATTCGGATATACTTCTCTAAATTATTTTCTTGAATATACTGGATGATTTGGATTATATCATTGATTAAGTCTAGCAAATTCGATTTTAAAAGCAGGAGTTCCTCATACAGTTCTATGGGCTGAATTTTTGCAACTTAGTTTTGGCATCTTCGCAACGCTTGCTCGACTTTAAAGAAGCAAATAGATTTTAAATTCCAAATGTCGCATCCACAAGGCGTGTAAAGTGCTCTTGGATTACTATACAGGATTCTTGTTCCAACACTTTTATTAATACCGACCACATTGGCACCCATGCTCCTTTTTTTGTTTGTTCTTATCTTTCAAATATGCGACTCAAATCTTTCCAATCAGAGTATTCTTCTTTTACCATCTGTATCTGCATGTGTGAAAAAGTTTATATGGAAAGCAAAAGACTTTATTTTGATATTTTCAATTTTCGAATACAATAGAAACTAGAAAAATGTCTTTTATAAAAATCCTTAGCATAACTTTCATCAGATTTGTGTACGTTTTGCTGAGAACCATTATAAATTAAATTCTGACCATACAAAGCCGTTATTGGAAATACCCACCCCCCGGATCTACGTTAATAAAAGGCTTTCTTAATTGAACTGCTTGCTCTTCTTTTCTCGAATCACTAATTATCTCAATTTCTAATTCTTTTATTCACGTAATAAAAGGCAAACAAAATATTTTTTCTCTGATTCTACATACTTTTATTATAAAAGTCTAATTGTAGATAAAGAATGAACTATTCAGAGAGTATGTAATAAATAAAAATATATAAACATTAATATCGTTAATTAAATGTAAACAGAAAATAGATAAATACAACTTTTCGCTTAAAGCGGTTAGAAAAATATTTTCTTTTTTTTTTTAAGTAAAGCCCGTATTACACATGAGATTTTTTGTCAAACTTTTTTGTGAAATCGGAAATTTGTGCCAAATTTGATGTGTAATAGCAACATTCGAAAATTTGACAAAAAAGTTGGATGGAAAGCAAAAAATTTTGTTTTTTCCTCAAATTTGCTCGTGATTTTTCGTATACAATCTGATTTTTGTCGACTTAGAGCAAAATTTCATTCTTTTTAAGGAATGGAGGCGAAAACATTGTTTAAATGCACTCAGGATATTATTTGATAGTATATTTGTTATTTTTTTTGCTGGGACTTGTTAAAAATAATGTCTACTGTTTTGATGTGTAATAGCAAGTGACGGCAATAGCAAGTGATGTAGAATAACAAGCGATGACATCGATCGCTGACAGCTGATGGTGTGTAAAAGGCTCTATATTTTCTGTAAAAGCAATAAGCTAATCAGATCTACCCTAAGGGTAGATAAGCATCAATTGAACATTAACATTTCCCCTATGTTACAGCTATTTTACATCAGCTAATACAAACATTGAGCAATTGCATTGCATTTCTTTGTGTTCAAAGTGTTTGATGATCGGATTGAACTTGTGTTGTTTGCGTTTTTATGCTGTTTTACTTTATGCGTACTCTGTTACAAATAACCATTTTTTCTTCATTTTGCTATATACATATTGTACTTTTCCTACGTATACTAAGGGAAGTTAATAATTAATTTAATTTTAATGTTAGTATTATGATAATTCTTCAGTAGTCGGCATAATTTTACTTGAATAGGAAATTTTAGAAGCATAATGCCACACAACTTCTCCACACTTTGATTGCCGTTGTCAATCTGGTATCACGCTCTTGTCTCGATTGTATTGCATTTAGTTATCGAGCTAATAAGCGGGTATTGGAGTAATATTTCATATCTGTAGTGGAGGAGTCGATCATCATATCTGTAGTGGAGGTCATATCTGAATGTTGAGTGAAATAGTTTTTTGGACTTAAAATAGTTCTTAAACTTCGGATAGGAAAAATTTGATACTTTGTCCGTGTTGGGATGGAAAATGTGTTAGCAACTTTGGCGGTAAAAGACAGGGGATGGAAATTGTAACAGAACGGAAACAGATGTTATTGTGTGTAAAGAAAGGAACTAAAAAAAATATTTTGCATTATCAGTTCATGAATTAAATTAAAATAAATCCAATTGGTAGAAAATTTGCAAACTTTTGCATAGTTATAAATGATTATGAAATTGGCAAATTATATAACATTTTATCAAAGTACTGTAATGTGTTTCGCGCAGTATTCGCTAAAAAGAGCAAGAACGTGACTACTAAAGTGAACATTCAACTCACTACTAATACTTTGGTCTATATAAAAGCCACTCTGGTGACCATTTGCAAAACATCAAATATTATCTAATAGAACAGAATTACTTAAAAATGACATGACATGTAATATTTCTCTACGAATAATGTACGGTTTAAGTTTCCAGTAATTTTAGTTACAAACAAATAACTTATACAGATAGCCATGTCGCTCCATACCTGTTACAGCCATCGTAATTGACGTTGGCTAATGAAATGTCAAATATAATATTAAATGTAAGACATGTAATATTAAAGAAATAGGGCCATGTTAGGGCCATGTTATGCAAAGTGTCTCGGGCACGGCATGAGTACAATTGTTGTTGTTTTCAATGCAAATTTTAAATTTGAGAATGAGAGAAAAAACAATATGGCCGTTCAAACTCCGACATGAGAGCCGGCGTATTTGTGCCCCGGCACTAAGGCAAAACAGTGTTGCTTAGTAATAAATTTCAAAATTTGCGCCTTTTAGGAGCAAACTACTACAATTCTAGTACGTTTTGGAGAAAAGATGGCAGTAAGCAACACAGCATTTTTTTTATAAATCGCTAATAATATAATTATTACACTTTCCGATTTTAAAGAAACGCGTAAGTACTGTGAACAATTATTATAAGATTATATAATAATAAATTAACATTATTACAGCCTCTATGAGTTTTTTCATTAGTTATTTTTGGTGGCAAATTGAAAGTGAGCATATCTAAATTTCCTTTTAAATTTAGGCAGAACCAAGAAGTAGTAAAAATACGAAATTGGCAATACTGATGTGACACTCTGCATAACATGCATTTTCGGCATAGCCCGAAAGAGCGTAATTTGCCGTGCCCGAGACACTCTGCATAACATGGCCCATAGTTGAGTATGTGAATGAAAGGTGAAGTATTCACATGTCTAATTTACTACTCTAATAATACCATAATACTATTGAACCAATTCTTGTAGATGAAATAATCGTGTATAAATCTTCGCCTATAACTGACAGGATCAGGACCTGACAAAAATTGCTCTGTCATGGCATTCTGATTTCAACTAGGTTGTCTGCATAATAGTTTTGCATCATAACCAAATAGTAAGGAATGCAAACTGGAGTTATCATCTATCTGACACTTAATTAAAGTTCTATCTACAAATGTGAACTCATACATACAAAGTTCTAAGATAGCTTTAAAAACCACAAGGTTTTTTCGTGAATGCATAGACTTCAATGGTTCATAGAAATACCAGCTGTCAAAAGCTGCAGAGAAAAAGCAGACTTTACGATTGCTAATATGTGTTACTAAAGTCTAAATGAGGACATATGTATGTAAACGATAGGTTCAAAACAATATTAGGTGCTTTCGGTGGCTCGCAAGCATGACAAAAATAGTATACTGGCCTATAGGCGCTAAGCGAGACATTTGCATCACTGCAAGTGAGTTACATTTTGTATATAAATAAATAAAGCTAAAATTAAAATAAATAATGAACTTAAAGCAATGTTAAGAATGCAGGAAATTTTTAAATTTCTTTTTGCAACAAAATTAAAAATAGTTTAGAATATTTATTATTAACAATAAGCATAAGCTTGTTAGCAACTAAAAAGTTTAAAATTTTAAACGGCTTTTCAATTATATTTTCTTCATGTTAGTTAGTTGTGATTGAGGGAGGACCGAATCCTTCTTATTTAGCTAATTGGCCGTTTTAAGTCCACAAATCCTCGTAATAATGAGTAGTAAAGTAAAGATCAAACTAGAATCAGCCAGAGGCATTTATTTAGACAAGAATCTGGCCAATACTAACGCTAGAAATATCGTTGAGTGTGTTGAAGAAATGGGCCACCAGAAAGTTAAGACCAAACGTACTCTTAAAAAATATATACATATATATTTATATAAAATTTAAAATATTTATTTTCCATAATTTTGCATATTTTTAAAATATTTCATTTCCAAAATTTTTAAATTTGTAAAACTTCAATTGTGCTTGAATTTTTGTTTACAATCTTTTGACATTTGACTAGAATATTCGTTAAAATTTCCAATGAAGGTTCCAATAATTTGCTTATTGCGTTGGTAACACTTTTTTCTTTACTGGCCACTTCACAACTAGTTGCTAAGCTAGAGAAAGTAGTGTTGTTGTTTTGGCCAGCAACGTGCTGTTTTTTTTGCCACACTTGCAAGTCATCGAAAGAACCTAGTAACGAAAACTTAATGTTTAGAGCTTCATTTTTTATTACAAATTATTTTGTCCCAGCATTCTAACTAAGTTTACAAAAAGGGACTATTATATAATGGATCAAAAAAATGTTTCGGCAAATAAAGTTACAATCATTTGATCGTAAAATCATTGACCAAACGCAGGTAGCCTGTATGTTCAACTATATTATAGGCTGGTTATTAATATAGATATACAAATTTATTTTTTTTAAAGCTGTCATAATCTTAAAATGTTTCTAAGAAATGTTTTCCCCTCATACAATATGTATATTTGTAGTATCAATATAAAATAAAAAGTAATATTTCAAAAAGTACACATAATCCTTTATATTGAAACTGTTGATAAAAAAATAACATTTTTCTTTAAAATAGTCATTAGCCTTGGATTCATTTTTACTGATTTCTCATATACACAAAACTAGATCACTTGGTAGCATATTACATTTTCTTTGTAACTTTATACCTGGAACTGTTATTCAATAGTTCGGTAAAATTAGTTTTTACGCCGAATGCAATATAGTTTGTAAGGGTATTTTACACTAAAAATTTTTTATTTCCGCACAAATGACATGCTAAGAGACCTTAGAATAGACCCAGTCAAAAAATATATAATAGACAGAGTCATTAAGCTATTCGCGAAAACCGACACGCTGCCTGCCGTGCAGGACGGTACGCAGATCTTAAATCAGGCATCGAAAAAACACGAGGCTTTTGAGAAATTAATTAATTAGTAAGTTAAAAAGGTTAGACTGATACATGCAATCCAAACAAAATTTTTTCTTTTTTTATGCAAACGAAGCAACAACAATGCACATTAAAAACGTTTCCAAAACGTTTTGTTCGACAAACGCTAAAAAAACCACTACCTTAGGAAAATGATCACTAAAAAGACTACTACCTTCGGCAAAAGATAACTGAAATGAGCACTACCTTCGTGAAAAGATCGTTATAAAGAGCACTACCTTCGTGAAAAGAACACAAATTCTAAAAATTGTTGAATTGTTTCGGAATTTTTTTAATGTACTGTTCGTTTAGTGTTTTTTAACAAAGGTGACAAACAGTACACTATGTTTTGTACTTTAGTGTTTGTTTTCGCTCACTGGTTTGTACTGTTTGTGGTGTGTTCATGAACACAATCATTAAAGCAGTACACTACGCCACCATACTGTTTATTTTCATTCACGGATTCTGAATAGTAAATGATTCAGAATCTTTCGTAGATAGATTAAGGATTATGTAATGCTGCAGTTCACAGTCTTTACCATATATATTTTTGCATGACTAGAAGACCATAAATGTCTTCCAAAATCTTTGTTTAGTATAGTATTTACCTTCTAGTTAAATTTTGTATCCAAAGTAGCCCACAAATACTTAGCTTTATTTAAAATAGTTACTCTTTGGCCATGTAACCTTAGCAATATAAAAGATGCAATTTTGTTTTTGTTAATAAACAACATCATTTGACAACTGCAGAATCTATAGTTGTAAGTAAAGTTTTGATTTTTCGGTAAAATACCATATAATATTTTATTATTTCTAGTAGTCCTTTATGAAGCTTTGAGAGGTGATTCTGATGTTTCTGATGTTTCTGACATGATCTTTTCTCTACATAAATCTACGGACGTCTACAGGTGTAAGTAAAGATTTGATATTTCGGCAAAACACTGTATGACTACTTGTAATAGTCCTTTCTGAGGCTTTGAGAGGTGATTCTGACGTTTCTGACGTCTCCCTCTACATGACTCTACACACGTCTTGTAGTCGAATTTACAGTTGAAAGTGAAGTTTTGACATTTCGGCAAAATACCGTATAATATTTTATTACTTCTAGAAGTTCTTTATGAGGCTATGTGAGGTGATTTTGATATTTTTTTATGTTAGATATATAATTCGTATGTATTCAACGTATATATAAGGTTGTTGAGTTTGACCATACCTTTAGCTTTAAGGTAAACATCGAAAAGTCGGCATTAAAATATAATAAATAAAAATATTAAAAAATATGCACATCGTTTTTTTAATCTTCATATTGTTCACTAAAACCTTTTGCTTCAAATTTATAAAACTCGTGAACTTTACATAATCTATAAGTACCTTTAGCTGGTTGAGCGTCATATATATTTTTTCAAACAGTACATATAGTTGTTAAGCGGAAATGTAATATGTAACAGATTTTAAGATTTTCAACTTGAGAACTTTATATTACATGCTATATTCATCATCATCATCATTATCATCATCTTATTTTATGCTTATCGACAAAGGCAAGGGAAATAGAGATATTCCAGCAGCATTTAGACCACTGTGTTTCCTAGATACCGCAGGAAAACTCTGTGAAAAGCCGAAAAAGCCTAGACTAAAACTCCCAGTAGAAGCATCTGGTAGACTCAGCTCTAGACAATATCACTTCAGATCTAAAAGATCCACAATAGGAGTCATCACTAAGGTTATCTCGGCCGCAAAAGTAACCCAACTCAAGACCAGTAGTACTTCTTGCCACCTTAGACATCAAAAATGCCTTTGATAGTCTCAGATGAAAAGACGTCATACGGGCGGTAGATATCGCTTCCAAGTACCCGTTTATATAAGCAGATTAATTACAAGCTACTTAACAAATCGACAATTAATCTATTCAACAAAAAATGGTTTAAAAACGGTACAAATAACGGCTGTACCAGCGCAAGGATCAATCTTGGGACCTGAATTATGGAACATCACTTATGATGACATTTTGCAAATAGAGCTGCCTCAAGATACCTTTCTAGTAGCTTATGCAGATGATGTGGCAGCAATTATTTCCGGCCGTGATACCCAAAACTCACACAAGTGATGCTGAGAGTACAGGGCTTTTTAAGCTCGCATGGCTTACAGCTGGGTACTCATAAAACGGAGATATTACTATTAACTCGAAAGCATATAAATATAGAAATAGAAATGCGAGTAAATAATGCTGAGAACCCAAAAAACGATTAATTACCTTGGAATAAGATTAGATGGGAAACTTACGTTTTGGGCGCAAATAAAATATGCAGTAGAGAAAGCAGCGAAGGTCACTGCTGCCTTAAGCAAACTAATGGCTAACACGGAACGACCCGTCGCGGAAAAACGGAAATTGTTAATGACAACAGTAAACACAATTCTTCTATATGGTAACGAAGTGTGGGCAGATGCATTAGACATCGAAACGCGCAGAAAAGAAATAATAGCGCATAGAATAGCGCATAGTGCATAGAAGGGCGGCTCTACATATCACATCAACGTATCGCACTGTCTCGGCGGAAGCAGTTTTTGTAATAGCAGATGTATCTCCAATTGATCTTCAAGCAAAGGAGCGCCAAAGAGTATACAACAGGAAAACAAACGGCGACTATACTCAACAAATGGCAAGAGAAGGTCAGGACCAAACCATCGAAATGTGGCAACAAAGATGAAACAATACCACGCAAGGAAGATGGGCAGTTAGATTGATACCAAATATAATCACTTGGCTCAAACAGAAATCGAAAGACACAAATTACTATCTCACTCAGATGCTGACCGGTCATGGATACTTTTGTAAGTGCCTGTACCGCATAGGAAAAATAGATTTGCCCGACTGCATTTATGGCGATGGAGACTGTGATGACGCAGAGCACACCTTCTTTTACTGTAACACGTGGCTCACAAATAGAGAAGAGATAATAGCGCAGATTGGACCTATGAATCCCAAAAATATAGTGGAAAAGATAAAACTCAGAGAGTTGGCGAACGATAGAATCATATGTGATTCAAATTCTCAAAACGAAGAAATTAGATCTAGAAAGTAGAACTAGAAACTAGAATAAGAAATATAATAAATAGAGTGCACACCAAGAAAATGTGGTGAAAAATGGTGGTCTGGATGCAGATCGAAAATCAGGAGAGCGTGGCTTAAAATGCCAACATAAAAGAGACCCACCTCGAAGTAATGCGAAAGCGGTTCCGAGGGGAAATAAGTCTCGCTGAAGAGGGGGTGTTTTAGTCCCTATACTACACATTAATGTTAGGAAGCGGTTCCGAGGGGGAATAAGTCTCGCTGAAGAAGGGGTGTTTTAGTCCCTATACTACACATTAATGTTAGGGAGTTGGGCACACCATTTCGACGACGGTTGGTTTGACGGTGCATAAAGCATTCCACCTCCTCACCACAAAAAAAAAAATCATCATCAATGACTATACAGCAGTGACAACTGCTCTAATGTGCGGAGGTGTGCGGCGCACACCCTAACATAATTTGCAAAATAACCTATATAAATTTATTAAATATCTTTACATCGAAAATTAATATTATTAATTACATTTCCATATATGTATATATATTTTCAAACATTAAAGTTTAAACAAAAACAATTATATATAATTGTCTATGAAAACTCAATAAATTTGCTTCTCTTAGCTGCTATAGTTAGTTGTGCTCATAAGTTTGCAGCTCAAATCGCATTTCTATTGTATTTCGTCTTTTCCCTTTGCGTGCGGAAAAGTTCGCAGCACAATTAATCGTTGCAACTGCATTCACAAATTTCAGTCGTTAGTGGTGGTCACAAATTTCTGTCGGTAGTTGTGGTCAACAGAAAAATTAACAAAATAATGTGCGTGTGGTCATGTTTGTAATATCAGAAATAGAGATTTATGTAGTGGGAATTGTATGAGAGTAATTTTCTGTTCTATTCGAATATCAACTGCATGCATACGAATCCAACATGTTAACTTGCCGAAGCACTTGGTTGTGCGGTTAAATCTGCAGCACACATTTCAGTATATTTCTTAAAATTTCGTCTCTCCCCTTTTAACTGGGGCACCGACGAATATTAGCCGCCTGATCTTTTCGATTTTGTTTGATCACTGCATAAACATATATGGTTCTGAGTACAAACTCTAATGTTTGTTTTGATGTTATTTGGTTTGATGTTATAAGAAGTATGTGAAAAGTTGTGTTTATTTCATATTGATATAATATTCAACTTAAATACATATAAATTATTGATTTAATTTATTTAATATGTTATTTTGTTAATGAAATTATAAATATTATATTGTGAATATATTATTGCCTAATGTAATATAATTATCCTTAATGAAACATCTAATATGTTTCAATTTATTATTTTTAATTTAAGCGGCTCACGTAAAAACAACATTGTAGAAGGACCGCACACCCTTTCAGATAGGGCACGTGTCGTCACTGCTATACAGTCCATGTAGAACCTAAGCCTGTTTAACAACATCTTTCCATTCTTCTCTGCTTTTTGCTTTTGTTTTCAATTTTTATTTATATTTCTTCTAAATCCTGCTGCATACTGTCTTCCCATCTTTTACTTGGTCGTCCTCTTCTTTTGCTGCTTCCAACTTCGTTCTGTTATCCCATTTGTTGCATATATTGAAGATCATATATTAAAATTAATACTAATTATTGAATATTCGTTTACTGTGTTTTATAATAATCATGATGTGTTTTACTTGCATAATGTTATGCGTAATTAAAATATATATAACAGTAATACCTTTTTTTATTTTTACATTATAATCGATTTTCTTGATCCTGGTATTGTTTTCAAGATCCTGAAATTTACTATGAAAATCACGAAAATTCTAAAATTGAGAAAAGCCTTAATAATTGGCATACCTAGCTTGGATTCATAAGAAGAAATAGATATGAATAGGAAGAAAAATATACTGGACTACACTCATTGGTGTTACCATACCAGTCTATAATTCTTTACTGTATTAATAATAATTGAAAAAACCTGTCATATAAACCTATCATTGGTTTGTAATATTTTGTTTTTATAGTTCAAATTATTAAAATTTAAACTTTACAGAAGGATAAGAACGAAAGTTTTGTACGATGATCATTTAATTAAAACAACAAATTTTTATGCGTTCAGTCTACACGATGATACTAATATTAAATTTCGGTATAATAACCGATCATCAACTGGAACTTCAGTATCCTGCATTCCAACTAATGGATAATATTCTTCATTGGATATAGATAATAAGCGATAACCGATTAGATCTGTTCCACGAGCTACTTGTAGTAACTTTGAGTAACACTGTGTATATATAAGTGCGATCCACCAGCAAATTTTCGTGTATTTTCGTATAAATTTTACTTGTGTTTTACTTAAGGTTTACTTCGAGTAGCTCGTGGAACAGACCTATGATTTATGTAATTTTCTAGCGCCTTATTTAAATATCATCTTTGCTTGAAAATGAAAACTAACTTCTATAATTTTCTATAGTTAGAATCAGTTTTTCAAATGTTTTTAATGTTTCATTATCAAAAATCTCTATATAATATTAGTAGTAATAATTAATATACAGAACTTACCATATACAGAAATACATAGAAAACTGAATAGTTCTTAACATATTTAGATTATATTATTGCAAGGGGGATATATTACTTTCATTCTCCTCTGAGTACGACACCAGCGAATGATAACATACTCCACCGATAATATTTAGTTCATAGTGCAGAGTAGGGCCAATTGTCTTTGAAATGCTCTGACACATATAACCAAAATTGATTAACAAAATAGCTACCCAAACATTGATATATGTATTTATTGAAAAAAATTGTACAAAATATTTTATTTACTGAAATTAATTGATATCTAATGATTTTGTTGTAGAACTATTCTAAAATTGTATATCGATACATTTATTCGCGTTCGGTATTGATAAGGCAATGTTCGTTTTTTGAACACTAGCAAACACTTCTACAAGATATATGAGCGTCTTTCCCTGCTATTAGCCGCTACTTATCTTATCAACCCACAACGATAAAGCTATTAAAAAGTAAGGTGCACGCTCTCTCACCAGTTCTAAATCAGAAGTTGATCGTGAAGTAATAATTATTTAACATAGCGCTAATTTAATATCTCAAAAACGTATTGACTACTATTTTATTTTCTGAAAATATAACTCATTTCCAGTGCCTGGGATATAAAAATATAAAAATGTAACTTGTCCAATATAAACGTCATAAAACATTCTTTTTTAAAAGATAAAGCGTTATTCATACAATTCTTAAAATCAGTGAGTAATACAAAAATAATTGCCTCACTAAACGGTTTGCGAATACTTGTAGTGTATATTACTTAATGTATAAATGTATATCTACATATTTATAAACTCATCTTCATAAAGTTCTCTTATTATAATATTTATATATGTACATATTTATTAAATAATAATTTTGTGTGCTAAGCTGAGCTGAGAATAACAATAACGAAAGAACATTACAGTAGAATAATTGTGGCAAATACTGGCGCAAAAATATTTGACCGAAAGTATTATTCGGGATCGATGAATTGCATTGCGTATACGGGTACCGCTGATAAATAATTCTTTCATAAGAAGTACGTTAAACTTCGGAAACAACGTTATACCTTTAATGCATCAAAAACTTAAACAGTTATTATGTGTAAAATGAATTTATACAATATATTTATGATTAATAACACATTTTTTCGAACTGATAAGAAAACAAGGAATGTTGCTTGTTGAAATATATACCTTTAAAGTCCATAGTGAGTAACTGTAATTGTGATGAGGAAATCGTCGACAAGTGGTTTATATCATCAGTTGGTTGATTTAACTATATACATTAGTTAATAAAAATAATTTAACTTAAAAATAAAAAAATAAATCAAATACGTTAAGACATTGCTTATTCATTGAAATAAAAAAATGTATGTAATATAGGAGCTTATGTTCTTAATCGTAAAATATTGCTTAACGATGTATTTAGAGTGAAGAAGTCATATACTTTATATAAACTATCGAAATTAAGTTAAAAATGTGAACCAACTGTCATTTTTCATTCAAAATCCATACAAAATTTATACAAAAATGCGAAAATCAGATTCCATTATTGTACTCGTAAGTTTAAATATAGTATTGGAGAATCAAGCTTAATTAAAAAATATTTTCTGAAATTTTCTGATGAAACCATTCCTATTAAGAGGAAAACGCTTCTTAAGAACCCTTAAAAAGTGTGTGAAGCGTTCCTAAAATGCTCCCGCACGAATGAACTTAATGATTGCATAAAGGAATTCTGAAAATAAACTCTTTAAATTGTTATTTACCTGTTTTTTAATTTTAACAATATTTTAATTAAGAGGTTTTTTAAAAGTAGTGCACTACAACAACAAAAATTCTTTTATATTATTTTAATTAATTTAATTTTTGACTGACCATACAGCTGTTTCGAGTATTGCCATATCCCATCATCATCAGTGGTCTTAAAAATAATTCCTGTATTTAATTATTTGCTGCTAAATTTGAAGCGCAGAGTTTTGGTTCACTTCTTTTCGAAAACCTCTTTATGAAATACACTAGTTTCTATTAAATATAATAGTTACTTCCGTCTTAGAAATGACGTTAAATTACAACTTATATTTATTAATTGTTTTCAATATTAACATTAATTAATGCTACTTAATATTCTTTTTATTTCGATATATTAAAATATTGCATCAAAACCATTTTCCGCATTATTGACCTTTACGAGTATTGCTAAAACAATTGAATGGCGACTGCTTACTTTCGGTTTCAGAACAATTCAGTTTTCTCTAAATGAACAATCATATACATATCATGTTATAATCAGTGCAAGTTTGAAAATAAAGAGGGTCATAAAAATGACTGTTTATTAACTGTGCTCCGAATTTAAAGAGAATTGGTTTTTAGCATATCTTAAAGAAATACCACTACAATCCACAGAATCTCCATTTAGGATCTCCATTATTACATTACATTACGTTACTTTCAGGTAGCAGGATTTGTTGAAGATATGCAAGGTATCATTGACTTCATAAATTAAATTAAAATTTTTAGAAATTAAAGCAAAAGTTTAGGTTAGGTTCAGTTGACAGCGTGCTAACAGTTGACAGCACTTCCATTCGGAGACATATATTGCCCATTGTGATGCCCTCAAAAATTTTGACGGTAGTGACGAGTTGCTCAGTTATCCTTGTTATTCAGATGAAGTTGAGGAGATCCGATAAGTTTGCTTTTGTTATCTTTTCCAAGTCAGTGAAAAAGTGATCCCCAAGACATTAATTAAAGCAGAAACTGTTGTTCTTTTGAAACATGACTTCTTCTAATGAGTTTAAATAAAGTGCAATTTAGAAAGGCCTTTAAAAAAACTAAAAAAAAGTTAAAATTTAAGTACATTCATTACGGTTTAAAAAATAATTAAGAATAATGAAATTAAATGTCAGTGTCACAATTACTTTAGACTACTAAGTTAAATCATCATTAACACGCTAACTAATTACATAATTCAGGCAGTTACAGTTACTGAAAATGTTCCTAAAAATATGGTATTTAAAATAAATTCTAAATTATAGTATATGTATATTCAAATTGTGAATTTTAGAAATAGCCATAACTATATCACTCATGACACTCAAACATTAAAATAAATATCTGTATTTTTAAAAACTTTCTCAAGCTTCATGTTAACGTACCCGGCGACCCATTGTTTAAAATATTTGCATTCAAATTGAAAAGAAATGTTTTGGTTGTCCTTAGATTTGATAGTACAGTGCATATGGGTCATTCTTTTACAAATCGGACACCTTTTTGATCTCATGATCTCCGATTAGACTGAAATTTTTTTTGTGTTCTCCTTTCATGAAATAAGAGTACCCGCATCTGGGGAAAAAATTTTGTGATTTTTTTCCTAGGATATATGGACCCATTGGGTTTTAGGAATTGGCATTGTAGACACATTTTAAAATGGCTATATCTCAAGTTCTGTAAATGGCAAGAACTTGAAATTTACATATATGCAAACTTTTAATTACGTGAGTTACCGAGCGACCTTGTTTTCATACGTTTTTGTTCGAAGACCATATAAAGAATAGAATTACTCGTTTTCAACATTGAACATATATAACATATATACATATATACATATATAATAATGTATTATAATAATAATAATAATAAGTCAGTGGTATATTAATTGCTTTAATTACAGATTATTTTTCAAAATGATTCAGCTAATAAAACCGATCCAAATTGTCTTGATTTTGATTTCTTTGAATAACATTTTATGTCTGAATTTTCCATCGTTTAACATCACTTCCGAAGAACAAACTAACTATCAACCAATAAATAATTTCTTGTAAGTATGATTTGTTTTTATATAATATATTGTATATGCCGGTCATATGTTTATAAAGGAATTCAGTTTATATATATCTTAGAATTGTTACATATTATATATACATACAAAATTTCTCGGATTTGGATTATATATGAAATATGAAATATATATGTATATAAAACATATGATAAGTTGTGCATTGCCAGTACTAAAACAGTACTGGAGACCCTGAGATCATATCATGTCTAGAGGCCTTTTTTTAATATTTTGAATACTTCTTTGTATGTAACTTATTTTTAACATAAAGTGTCACATAAACTCTCTGATTTGACATTTCGTTAATCAAAAAAGTTCCCAAAGGCACTAGGGATCCTGAGATCATATCGTGTCTAGCGGTCTTTTTTAATATTTTGAATACTTCATTGTATGTTACTTATTTTTAGCATAAAATTTCACATAAACTTTATGATCTGACATTTCTTTAATCAAAAAAATTCCCAAAGGCACTAATATACGTTATGCTTTTTCGCTCTTCAAATACAAGCAAAGCATAAAATCAACTCGTATGTAATTACCCAGTAGAAAAAGTGGTCTTCGAAGACATTGTCTTCAAGACGGTCTTTGATACCGCGTCCGCATGTTCAAGCAAATTTGCAAAACAATTGCTCAAAACATGAATGTAAATACTCTTTCTTTGCTTTCTCTCTCATTTTTAGTGTTCATAGCAACTTATTTGAATTTTGCCTCAGATGACGCTATGTTTTATAAATGAAGTGACGCAATAATTTTGAAGTGTAGTAAATAAACATTTGTGAAATAAATATTAAAAAAATCAAAATGAATAAAGAAACAAAATCATTAAACTATGATATATTAAAAAAAAAAGAAATTAAATCAAAACAAATTAAATATTGACTTAGTTCCTGGAAAATATATTGATATTAATATTGAAGACAATAATTCCAGTGAAAGTTGTTTAAGAAACGAAACAAAGGATGTTGAAAATAAAAAAACTAAAAACACTTGTGAAAAATTAGCTGTTATATTTAAAAAACACAGGATTAACAGGCGTTGTAGTAATGATATTTTAGAACTCTTAAGATCAGAATGTTTAATTGTACCAAAATCCTCTTCAACGCTTTTGAAAACATATAAAACTTCAACAATTGATGATAGCGAAATGCTATAAATTATTTTATATTAGTTTTAGTTAATTTTAGATATGCTAAGTTATATTAAGTTAATTATTTAAATTAATTTTCATTATGTTTACTAGTTTTTACTAGTTTATTTTTAATATCTTAATAAAATTTATAATAATTTATAATAATTTATAATTTACTTCTAAAACTGTTAATTTTGAATGTAATGTAAAAAATTATTATATAAAATAAATAAAAGTACAAAATACAACAATTTCTTTCTACTTATTTAAAGAGAAAATTGAAATTCATTTAAAATTTAAAGAGCGCAATAAAAGAGTAGAAATAAAAAAAGCGTGAAAAAATTATATGAGCACTCCACTAAGAGCGCACAACTTTCTGTCGAATGCGTCCGTTATGCAAGACATGGTCTTCGAGACGGTCTTCGAGACATGTACACAAAAATTCATTGAAGACATTTGGCTAATTTGTATGAAAGCGTCTTCAAAGACCGTCATACATTTGGATCGATCGGTCTTCATGTATGTATCCATGTCTTGAAGACGTCTTCGATGACGGATCGATCCGTTTTCTACTGGGTAGC
>NC_051846.1:88584850-88693028 GCF_002237135.1 Teleopsis dalmanni
ATGTCTTGTGAAAACAGGGCATTGTAACAGAAGGTATATTATTTCATATCTAAAACATTCGTAAAAATTATTTCTCATGCCACGTATGGCATTCCTATTTCTTCAGCAACCTCTCTAACAAAAATTCTTATATTAGCAAGCAAACTCTTGATGTGTTAGAATAAGTAGTCCTCGCGGCATCTTCAACATCATCGTGTCCACGAATTAAAAATTTATTAAAGGATTTCTATAAAATTTGGAATGCTTCTCTGTAGTTAAATAGAGTTTAATAAAAATTATTGCTCTAAAACAAAAATAAATCCTCCAACTGATGTTTGATAAATACGTACAGTGCATCCTAAACACAAAAACTGGCTCGAATCCTATTGTCGTTGAAGTATCTATGTCGTCATTTATGATTATGATTATAATTATGATTATGATTATGACTTCTGATATAAAAAGAAAATTATTAAATTCTTATTGATGTGATATTTCGATTTGCAAATAAAGTGTTGTTTTAGTAAATTATTAGTTAATGGGCAGTATGGTTAAAGTATTGTCTGTTCAAATGATGTTCAAATGACCCTAGCAGCTTTTCATATGTTGTAGACGTACATATCTTGTTATTGTCAGTTGATCATAAAAACATTTCGATTTGTAACACAACCATTAATTTCTAAATTTTTGATTTTAATTATTTACTAATTGCTATTAACATTGTTGTGATTGCTACAATTCTTTCTTTTGTTATTAAGATATATTTAGTAATTTATTTTCATATATGAAGTGAATTTTAAGTCTGATATTGAGCTGCTGACATATGAATTTCATGTTTTTGATTTAAGAATTGTTGTTACACGTATTTATCTCAAGTTAATTATTACTGGGATAATCTCCTAAAGTAAACCTAAATGCAGCCTAAATGCAGTTTCAAGTCAAATCTCGAAACTCAACTCGAGACGCAGTTCTGCGCCGAGTCAGTAAACGCGCGTGCACCGATATAAGCAATTATTGTGCAAGCATTTTAATTTTGAATGTCATATTAAGCCGCTGGGATTGTTCAAGTGTGAAACTATTTTCAAATTACTTTTAATTATAGTTTAAACTACCACAAATAAATTAAATTTTAATGCTGAATTTTAATAGATGTGAGAATTACGTTTGCAAAATAATGTACATATAATGTGTAATGTGTGTATGACTGTATGACTTTATGAATGTATGTAGATTGAAACCAGTTGTAAATCTCTTCTGATCGCAACTTAAAAATGTGTAATGAAATGCTGTTACCAATAAACGCATTTAAATGACATATATGCTGGTTCCAGACCCAATATGGAAACTCTTCATCAATGAACAAATGCTGAGGCCGCTTGACGTTTTGTGAATAGCGTAAGCATTCGAGAGTGTTAAGCGCGCTTATCTTAATCGTCTCATTGGCACACTTATTAAGTGCTGAAATAATTACATGTCGACGGGCGGCAATCGTCCCCCTCGCGCAATGCTTCCGTTTAGAGATACATTATTCATACTTGAATTTAAATGAGTTGCCCATACTAATACAAACAGACTACGTCAGCAATGAGTACGCTGTACGCTACTGCCTCGATTACAATAGCACAAAGAAAACGATCGTTGCTCGATCGTTGCAGTGCTGCAGTGTTGCAGTGTTGCAGTCACACTGGGTTTGGAAAGAAGCACTCCGCATTTAGTCATATGCAAATGATCCGCTCGCATTGAAAATGTTAACAAAACTAGATCCACTTAATACACCGGCCGACGCTCGGCGTTAATTACATAAATACGAATTTATTTGTCTTTATTGTTTGTGAATTTGTTTGAATGATCGAATTTTACACCACAAAACGAAGTGAAAATTACTTTGGGCTGCGCATTCTCATGCATCTCGAATAATTATGCTGCGCTCAGATACATTTTCGAACCCATTCGTTTTGTTTTGAATGCAATAAGCGGGGTGATTGCCGCAGGGCCGCCACATTTGCAATAGTAACAATAAATAATAAATGCAAATGTTAATAACTTTTTTCTAATAAAAGCAACAGTATTATTTACCTTCACATCCATTCATACTCGCATGCATAGATACAGGTATCAACGTACTTGTATTCCGCATGGCATTCATTAATTCATTCATTCCTTCATTCATTCATTCACTCATTCACTCCGTCAGTCATTTCATTGAGGTGTAACAATAGTTAATTTGAATATTAACAAATTTTTATTTGTTGTGTGGTTTTGTTGACTTGAATTGGGAATAAGGTAGTGATAATAACTCATCGGAAATTGCTGACAGCAATTATTTGTCTTTTAACTGAAAACGCTTTTTACTGAATGAAAATTAAATTCGTACAGCCACCGGATGTTCTGTTTAAACTATGAAATGAAACTCAATTTCTAAAGTTAACAGCATCCACGTACTACTCCAACTACGATTGCTTAAACTCGTTTCTATATTCAGATTACATACATGCAATTACCAAATCCTAGTTAACCCAAAACTGTACCATATGTAGATGGGACATATATTGAATACACTTCAACAAAGAGACTAGTAGAAAGACTGATAAAATTATCTTATAATTTCAATCAAAGTAAAATTGAAGTATAGTTAAAGTGAAATTATTGAATAATATTAGTTATGCAGTAACATAAGAATATCATTAGAATCATATAAATCACACCTCTTCCATGGTTAGTTAACATACCTTCGATGGGGGCAGACAATTAATTCGCCATAAGTCTGGTATCTGTTAAAAAGTTAAAATCACATTTTTAATTTTTGATCTGTATTTGTAATTATAAATTAAAAATTTCGCACAATAAGCTTTTAAAAAAATAAATAGAAAACACAATCATTTAGATCCCTAAAGAAGCAGTTGATTGCGATCTTAGCAATCGTTTTATGCTGCCAAATAATTCGCGAATTAAACAATAACTGCGAAATAAAAGTCAAAATTTCTTATGCTAATGTGGTAAAAAGTCGGCTCTATTTTATATAAAGACGATATTGTATCACATTAGACGGATTAACATCTATAGCAAGATGGTAGGGCAGTTCGGGGCACTTTGGTAACTCACTTGGTCTACTCACCTGAGTAAATACAAATCTCTGTAAGCAAATCAGAGAAAATATCGTATCAGTCGGTGTCGGTGTCGGTGTGACAACTAGTAACTAGAAAAACATTAGTTTGAAAGTAGACTTAATAACGTTTATTGTTAGGAGGTTTTAAAAAAGTAAAGCAATATTTTTACAAAAAATTCATGTTATAATTTTGTTATGGTTCATTTATAATATATAATATGTGATACTTTTACTGAGTTGCGATTCAATAAGCTATTACAAAAGTCGGTGATATAAAACTGTGCTGTAAAATAGATTGCAAACAAAAAAAAATAATAGATTACGAAACAAAAAAAGTTGATTTTCAAATTATTTGAGAATATATTTTAAAAATATTAAACGGCAGTGATACACCAGATTTATAGTTATCTTTAATTCACTGACATAGCACTAAATGCTAGCTAGTTTATTTAGAAAGAACACTGTAAAAAAACCTTACATTGGATATTGCAAACTAAACCATATAACCATAAGAATAGTTATTTATTTCGTAGTCCCGATTTAACAGTACTTTTCAGTGACATATGTTAAACTGAACTATTAATTAAAACATCATATATTTAGTATATAATGATCATAACTTAACAATATAAATTATTTAATAATCGCTGAACCTACAACACAGACTAGCAACAGCGGTAAGCTGACGATATTTCTTCAGAATTTTTTTCAGTGATGAGGTTTATTTGTCGATTGGTGGATATGTCAACAAACGAAATTGTCGCATTTGTTTTTTCAAATAACCGTCGGTAGAGCATTGCATTCACAAGAAATAATTATAAGGTGTAACATTTTGTAAAGAGGTGAGACAGACCAGTGCTTTTTCAAAACTGATACAAATATGACACAAACCACCAGTTCTAGACTTTGTCAAATAAATTCTGCAATGTGAACTGACAAACAGATGGGGTTACACAAAGGATTATGTTTTTGCATACAATCTTTAAAATTTCAAAGCTTTCCACACGAGCATTCTTCAAGTTATGGCCGAGCTATTTCCTGCTATCTGCCAGTGAAATATCGAAATTATCTGATACGGATGATGTATTTCATTCCTATTAGGAAAATTTAAATAACATATTAAAATAAAATTCAGCGATTCTTCAGCGCTAATTTTCAGAATTACGAAATAGATGACACTGTTTAATAAGAGTAAACTTGTTAAAAACAAATATTGCCGTATCTCCAAAGAGGTATCTAAAACGTACACATGACCTGTTATGATTTATATTAAAGCAGAAATAAGAATTTTGATCCATTTAACCCAAAAAAGTTTACCTTTAGAAGCACTAATTTCAATTTAATTTTCTTATTTTTAATAGGTGTTTATTAACTAAAGCTTTTTACTAGTATACAGTTTGTTACTTATGTTGTAATATATGTTTAAAAAATATGTCACTTCTAGTTTGTATGATGTATTTTTAAATTTCAATTTCGCCAATTCTAACTAATATATTTTAAGTGATTGGTAGTACAATTTTTAGCCCTAATAGAAGTACTTTATCACTACGGTATATATGGTATTAATGATCTATGAGTATATTATGCATCCCATATCTTACTGAAGTTATAGACTGATAAGGATTCCTCGGAGTAAATTGTAATAGAGAAATATTTCATATTTCATCCTATACATTCTCACAAGGACCACAACTGCATTCCTGCTTTTGCTAGAACATAGTAATTCTACTTTATTTTCCTTTTTCCTTTGGGTTTCGTTCTGAAATCGTGGTTAAAAGATGCCGACACTGTGTCTGAGACATCGGTTTACGAAGCATTGTATTTGTAGTGACAGGTTTCACTGCCATACAACAATACTATCTTGACACAGGTATACGGACGTCAGGTGCCCGCAGCTTCGGTTGTCCTGCCCAAGTGATGGTTGGTAGAATCGTAGTGGCTATGGTTAAAACCCAAACTTACGCGGAAAGAATTATCGGTATTTGTTTATTATTCATTCGGCGTGTAGTTGCGTGTTCACTATAGGGTACTGTGACCCGAATATCAACAGAGGTATTGGTGGGTTTCGCATAAACCCAAGAAGAAAACACATAAAACTCCAAAACACATAACTTCATTGGAACCGGCTGAAATTGATCAGAATTTCCAATGGGGCAAATTATTATCTTGATACATATGCTTGTAGAGCACCGTGGTTTCAAGCCTTTATGGCAGGTACCAAGACTGTTACTGTTTCGGAATGTGAAGTTTGGTTGCGGGAGTTTACGAGCATCATTTTGTTTTACCGTCGGTGAACTCTATCACAAAAGTTCACCCAATTAAAAATTAATTCATTTCATCAATTTTCTCTACAAGGTACTATTGTTTTATGGTGAATTAAGATTTAGACATTGGACATAAACTATTTTTTAGTTATGCAATTATTAAGATGTTCTGGCAGGGCTCCTTTATCTGATACTTACTATATCTCTATTTCTGGAATAAAATTTATCTTAATGTGAAATAAACTTCTGTATTATTTACATATTGATCATTTAGCTTGACTCTTTGTCTCATAAGCATATGAAATAAGTTCCTGCTTGTTCATCTATGGTTAATTTAGATTCACACCTTGTCGCATATATATAGGAAATACAACTCTGTCTATCGTGACTACCGATTAAGATATTTTGTAAATTATATTCAAGTATATTAAATCGTTAAAAAAAGAAAAAATGGCATTTATTCTTTATTACTTTTTAGAAAAAATTTTAAAAATTATTTCGCTTCAATTGTGATAACAATATTCAAACTTCTTTAGCGGTTTTCCACGTTCTCCATTTCTCACATCAAAATCATTATTTCTGAACCGTTGAAACCATCTTTTGCATGTTGCTTCTGATAGAGCATGATCACCATATGCCTCGACAAGCATTCGATGCGACTCTGCGCCCCTTTTCTTCAAATAAAAACAAAAAATTAATGCTTTCCGCAAATCATCACTTTCTGGTACAAAATTCGACATTTTTAACACGATGAAAAAATATGATGTCTCTTCAATGACTTAATGTATACTAAATATATTTCACACATGTCATAGCAAACAAACAAAAAAAAAAGGCTCGTTCACAACAAATGTTCCCTGTCGGAACATTTGTATCTTTACGCTCACTTCATACCGGTACACCTGGTAATTCTTGAAAATTTCTGTGTTTGCTCCTTTCCTCTTTTTCTGTTATTATGATTTTTTAATAGATTATACTCCAGTTCTTGAAGAGAATGGCAAAACTGCCATACATTCTCTTTTGTACAGTAAGAATATTAGTAAGTTGCCCAGATTTTTTTTCTTTTTTCTTATTTACAAATAAGTGTCTTAAGATATACAATACTTTGGCACATTTCTTCTGCTGTCGTTGCGCAAATAACCTTTATTGCGTTTATTATATAAACTGGGCCCTAATATTTATATGTTGTCCATAATGAGTTAACTTCTCTAGTTATTTGTTATTTGTTATTTGTTTTTTCATTACAATTAAAGGAAATCCTATTTCTTGTATTTTAGGAACACTTCGACCACCTGGCTTAATCGGCGGATCAAAGCCTAAAGTAGCAACACCAGCCGTTGTCTCCAAAATCGAACAGTACAAAAGAGAAAATCCTACAATATTTGCGTGGGAAATACGTGAACGGCTTATATCCGAAGGTAAACTCATTAAATTTAATTCGTAATTAACTAAACGTCCGCAGCATTAAGTAGACAATTCATACCAAATTGCCAATAAATACAACTACGCTACGCAATTGCTGCTGCCGCTATTACTGTATAAGCTGTCGTCAATGCTGAAACTGTAGTCGTACCTGTTACTGACAGAACCTGACATGCCCTCCTCAACGTCACGGTGGCCATTCATTCTTTGATGTCTAAAGGACTGACCGATCGATAAACTGTATATTCCAAATAATACTTCTCATTTACATTAATGCAATATATGTTGCGCTCTGCGATTTATCGATTGTTTAATTTATTAGCATCCGGACACTATTCGAAACGAGTGCACACCAAACGTACAAATAAAAAATTAGCTTAAAATAAAGATTGCTTTGCTAATCTGCTCGTGCTTGAGGCACAGCCAGATTAGGGAGATGGCTATTTAATGGCACTACTATTTAAACGTATTTAAATTTAATTTTGCATTTAATGCGTACGCCCGTGAGAAATTTGTTCGGCCTTTGAGTTAGCCTCACTGAAACAGTTTCGTACTTTGGTACTTGATTGCATCACGTTAATCTTGATTATTTGCCTTCACTGACTCTTACTTCCGAAAGGCAGCGATGTTCTGTTGTTCTGTGCAGAGTTGCCCATGCAAGAAGATCGTCAGCTCTGCTCAATTAAGGTTATTGGACTGCTAGCAATAAGTTTGTCCCTTCTGTTATTGTGATCTTATGTGTTTTAGTTGTATCAAATGAAATAAAGTTATGAAAGCGGACTTTGCGTTCAAAGTACTTTTTATTTTATTATTTCAAGTGAGTATTTATTCTATTAATTAAAGTTTTTTATTTAAGGCGTTTGCACAAACGCAACAGCGCCATCAGTTTCCTCAATAAATCGTATTTTGCGGAACAGAGCAGCGGAAAGAGCAGCAGCTGAATTTGCAAGAGCAGCAAGTTATGGTTACATTCATCCTACCCATCCGTATACTAGTTTTCCAACTTGGTCACCTACAATGACCGCACACTTATGGCAACCAACAGCAGGTACACCTAATAGTTTGCATAATCTTCCCACAAACAGTTCTGCAACGAGTTTAAATACATCCTTACCAGCACTATCTCCAGACTCCGGTAGTCGTGATACTTTAGGCTCACCTGATGCTAACAGAATGATTGGTAAGTACACGCAAGCCCTCGAAAAAATGAAGTCTTAATTACCTTAAATACTATATATATACACGTAGCTGGATGATTTCGAGAATGAACAATTAAGCAAACTAATTTTTATGTCTCCTTCAAACACTTGAAGTTCTCTTTAAGAACTTTTTTTACGTATTGAGTACAAAAAAAAGTGATCCAGTGTTCACTTAAGCAAGTTCACATTTTCAAGTATGCCTTTTTAAAGAAATTTCCTTTATTTCGATTTATATTTGGTAGAGGTCGAGCGTTAGTCCGAAGAGACTCTGAATTATCAGGTTGTGAAATGATGTGTCCAATGTAAGAACTGCGACTAGACATTTTTAGAGTAAAATTTCGTGCCTCGAAAATATCAAACAACATTTAATTTAACTAGAAAATTCTTTTAAAATAAATGCATACATATTATTTTACAAGCACATTAAGTACTGGATATGAAATTATAAAAACAAAAGTAAATAAAAATTACAAGTTTCTATAATATTCCTTGGTGCTGCTAGAACAATAATGATTTTACTTATTATTATTCAATTAGAACGGACCATTATTTGAGTTCAATTGAGCTTCGGGCATAAGACCGCCACTCCAACCTATTTGTCTTAATATGTATACAATTCACCTTAATCTAGCGTTACACTCTGAAAAAAACGACCCAAGAAAGCCAACACCAAGGAAGATAATGCATATAGTTAAAAGGGATAAAACTCTTGGTCATAAGGAACATAAGACACCTTTTAAGGAAGAATTTTTTGATATTTATTCAAAAAGCTGAATAATGTCTTCCCCTCATTTGAAGTTAGTTGAACAAACTTTAATATAGTTTTAATGCTCTTCTCCACAAGGGGCTTATGTCCCTGATATTTAACTATCTATAACCCCAAAAGCACGAATTAACCTAATTTGTAAAATATATTTTTAATTATTTTCAACGTTAGTTTAAGGAAGTTTATTCTCAATTGCATAAAGATATATTTTATTTGTTCACATCTTGTTGCAAAAATCTATCCAAAATTTTCTTATTCATACATATAATACTACTGCCTGCCTTCCAATGCGATAATTGTTATATAAATAAAAAAAAATTTAGGTATTAAATAATAAATGTGAAAAAATCTTTACAAATATTAAAAAAAATAATAATAAATCACATATATATACTTATGCATATATCGTATATGAGATTACGATCATTTTATTATTATTATTATGAATTATATAGCATTATTATATCTATTACTGTCATATTTTATTTATTACAGATATAGAAGGCGAAGACACTGATTCAGATGATAGTGATCAGCCAAAATTTCGTAGAAATCGCACAACATTTAGCTCAGAACAATTGGAGGAACTTGAAAAAGAATTTGAAAAGTCACATTATCCTTGCGTCAGCACCCGGGAAAAATTGGCTGCAAGAACATCGCTTAGTGAGGCTAGAGTTCAGGTAAATTTCCATATTCTTGATGAATAATTCCGTTTAAAACTAACATAAAATACAACTTAGGGCCATTTTAGGCCATTTGTCTTGTATAAATTGCAGAAGAAATCCTTAATGATTTCTTTCTTTAAGTTTCTTTTAAAAAAAGATTGCTTCTTTAATTAATAATTCCACCAGTAAATCGATCATTTAGATATTATTAATTCATAGCAGTTAAGAATTTGCATTTTTAATATTAAATAGCACGAATGTACTAATACCAGCAGACAAGATTATTAAAATATAATAAATAAAAGTTTTACAACGGCATTTAGAACTATTATGTTTAAATATTCTTCATATAAATCGAAATACTTTATAAATTTCTTCAATTTACTCCTACTGACTTCTTTTCATTAAGTTTCTATTTTGAAAACTTACCAAAATAACCCCTAAAATAAATCTGTAAATAGAAACATTTTTATCAAAGTTCCGATTATTTATAAATGTTCCCCAAATTTTAACTTTTGATTCAGATTTTTATTCCTTATGATGAGCAGATGACTTCACTGTTATTGTGTAGTTTAAATGCCGAACAGACACTTTTATAAACTAACAAAAAATCTCTTCATATTGATCAATTAGGTTTGGTTTTCCAACAGACGAGCGAAATGGCGACGCCATCAACGAGTAAATCTCCTGAAACAAAGACGCTCAGCATCACCGGTGGGATCAATAGTGCAAAAACGTCATTCACCAGCCGATCACCAACAACAACATCTAGCGCAAAAAATATCAATGAATATGAAAGAACTTGCCTCGAAATACGACCCGAGTTCGAAACAATCGCTGAACCACAAAGACAACACACAAATCGCTACATTTACAACACTTCAATTGCTACCAAATCGTTCTGTCACAACCCTCGACCTCAATCACAAGTCACAAACGCTACTAGACAATATCATCCCTATCGACAACAGCCAATCACAAGCACTCCGCTGTCATCCTTTCCAACTCCAAGGCATCCCTTCTCTATGCAATTCGACTCACACCACGCAATTGAATCACAACGTGAATGTCACAAACCAATCGACGAATCCACAGGCCGCAGCAGCAGCAGCGGCAGCACTTGCATCACACACAGCATCAGTTCCATTATTAATGGGAGGTGAGCATAGTGCCTTCAAAACGATGACTAACAGTGCAATGTCAGCAGCATCGGCTTCTGCTGCCGCACTAGCTCTGAGTTTTGCACGTCAATATGTTGCCGCTGCTAATTGTAAGCCACCAAACTCAACCCACAATTTGAACAGTTCATCAACGCTGTCATCTCCATCACCTGCATCGACATATAACACGCAATCAGATGAAGACATCAATGTAGAACAAGATGATCACAACGAAGATGGCACATTGGTACCAGATAGAAGTAGTTTCACCCTGCGTATGCATTGCTCCAACGACGAAAGGCCTTCTGACAGAACTTCCAGGTCTGATTAGTCCTTTCACACTAATTACTTTAATTAACACATATTCGTACCTTAGCTTAAGTATGTAAATAGTTTGTATGTGTGATTTTGTAATATACAAAAAATCAAAATAGTTGTAAAATGAAATTTAGTGCAATTCCTTTTATTAAGCAAGAATAAATTTATGAAAATTTATTATTTATTTATTACGATATGTTAATGATACATAATGTATAAACTTTACTTAAATACTCTGAACTCAGTAATGTTTCGGAGATATAGAAAATAATTTGAATAAACATAAACAAATGAAATTAATAAATGTGTGTACATTCATATACTGATGAGAGAAGATAATACGAGGGACTACAACCAAAATATTAAAATCGGTTTCTTTCCCATATCAATATTCCACCTATCACATCAACCTATAACCTATTGAATAATGTTGACACCTACCCGAGATATCTAAAATAATGCCACAATATATGATCACTATCCAAAATTACAGTAGATTCAGCTGTAAGTCCGATTACATCTAAATAATCTAATTAGATTTAAGATCCTAATACATAAACTTTGTAGGTTTCATATTTCTCCAAAAAACTGTTTACATTTCTGGTTATAAATAATATCTTACATAAAACAAAAATTATAATAATCACTAGATATATAGATCATCACATTGAAAGTACAGCTGAGTGCAGCTAAGAATAAGCGTTAAATAAAATTTCACCTCACTGTGTTATCTTACAATTTATTTTTTGATGATGGACACAAAACGACATGATAAATATCATAAATTGTAAAACTTTGATAAATCTCTTTTTCTAGAATATCAAATAAATATCAGATATATTCAGTATTGTATCAACCACCAGTGATCAGAGTGGTGCCATCAAAACTACTAAAGTTGAATACATTTCATTTTTAGGCTAAATTTTTAGACTTCTTAGTGGAAGAATAGTGAAATCATGTATTTTTACCTTTTTGATTCTTTTTGGAGTCCCTGGATAGTACACTCCCGAGAGTGTACTATTTATATATTTATTAAAACTATTGTGGTGAAATACCCAATAGCCAGTACTTCGGAATCGTATTGTATCAAATTCACTTTTAATTACATAAAGGGCTTAACGCTTTCTGAACAAAGTACAGAACTAAATCTGGAGAATAGCTTTTCATCTATTCTGGTGACAGAAATTTCATATGAAATAAGTTCGAAAAATATGCATAGTTGTTTCCTCATCTTCGAAGCGTTATCTGCGTTTCGAATTAGCAGATAACCGAAGTTTATGTAGGTGATATTTCAGACTATAATGATCCGTAATAAAACCCATTATCAAACTTGAATTACCTTTTGAGAATTTAAGAATGTTTTTCTTCCTCTCCTTAGTTATTTGTTTTGTACTGGCCAAGTTTAACCCACATAATGGAAAGTCTACTAACTTTCTGCTGGATATAATAATTATATTAATCTCTTTTCTACAAATTCTTAATCTCACTAATAATGATATAATTAGAATAAGATCTTAACGGGTACAAATCCGTTATGTTTGTAGTAATACAAACACAACCCTGGGAATCCGCTGCTCGCCGAAGTATGCAATTAACGCAGTTCTCTTAGTTTTGCCAAGAAACTTGAATTCATTTTGACTTTAAACTGTATGACTTTGGAATTAGTTGAGCAGAAATAAGTCTATAATTCTCCAACAGTATGGACACTGAATCGAAAAAACAAGTATGTGTCTTGGTTATTCCCTGTGCTAATACACAAACGGAAGAGGCAATAAAACTCTGTAAAGTAGGTTCTATACTACTTTTTGTTAACGCAACAGGGCTAAGAGACCTACTCTAAACCCAGAAGGGAACGCAATAGACCCGATGATCGCAACGCCTCATCCCTTAAGAATAATAATAATAATCTTTGTTGTTATTTCCACATTTTATTTTTATTGTTATATAAGTAAAACTGCATACCAATATTTTTAAAATTAACGTATTGTGGACTATGAGCAGAACTTAAGCATTTATGGACGTCCATTATCTGCGTATTCTTTTGTATGCTGTCTGGTAAGGAAATGAACTTTAAAGTGAAGATGCTTTAAAATCAGAACTAAAATATATGATATCAAAATTTGGTTAGCAATTTTATTTAATGAGAAATAAAGTTTTTACAATTCCTATCTCACCAATTAGCCTTATATGATTTTAACTCGAAATATCTTCTTATAAAAACACTTTTATGAAAAATGCAAACTCGGTTTTCTGTACTCTTTTATAATAACATTGAAAACACAAGTTCGAATTCTATAAAAATATTAATTAAAATAGAGAATAATATAAAATATTATATTTCAAATCTTTCGTTCTTTTAGTGGTTTAAGTTAGCGTGCCCACAATCGGTCTTCATAAACTTCTGAAGCCTTTACCCAAAATTAGTTATAACAAAATCTAATCTAATTCAGAAGTTGAATTTTTTTATCCGATTAGAAATCAAAAAAGTCACGAAAAAGTCATATAGCAGACTTTTCCATACACTGGATGAAGACAATTCTCTTTTTAAGATCAAAAATTGATTAGAAGTCTGATGGGATACCTATCATAAAAAAATGAAAATAAGTGGGGTGTAATATATCAGGAAAAAGTGAATTATGATTCTTATTTGATGTAATAAAGCACCTTGCATCAAACCATAATATTTTTGCTCATCAACATAATCAAGGGTTTGATGCCTTGTCTTCATTAATTCATTTATTAGTATTATCTAATAGGCTATATATTATCTCAGAAGCATTGGAGGAAATCTGCAATTAAAAAAGAATTTTGTTGCAGAAACAAATAAACCACCATCCAAACTTATTTCTAACAATCAATATGATTGTATAAATATGGTTTCAGACAGAGAATCAAATACTACACCGCCTTTGGTTCAATTAAAAAATCTTATCAAATCCGATTTACATATCTAAAAATAGACTGGCATTGCACTATTAAAAGCTGGTTTTGACACAGTGTGATGTTCTTAATTTTGGAATACGGATTTTTGATTGTTCTATTTCAGTTATAAAGACAATTAAATCAATTTAGAGTTATGGAAGATTAAGAGGCCATGTAAAAATAATCTCGTTAGTTAAAATGTTCTCGTCCATAACGTTCTTGTCATGCTTTAGTACTTTATATTACTTAAACTATAGACTTTCCGATGACACTGCATTATTATTATCAATTATTTTGCCTTTGATATATAACATAATCTTTAGAATACTCTTATACTTTTAACAATTACTTAAAGAAGTAGATAATCATGAAAACTCCAATAGATATTCAGGTTAATAATTTTTCCAGTAACTTTCGCTTTTAGTTTATTTAAGATCCATTTAGGTAGGTTAAGACTCAACGTACTTCCACCAAACATGTCATCAATAAAGTACATAGATAAATTTTCCTTTATCACCATTTAAAATAAATGAAGAAGAGCAAGCGTGTCTGTGAAAAGAAGGTAATATGCATGCTCTTACTTGAGTTTAATCGCGTATGCTAATTCGTTGGAAAATATTCGATAGGTTCAAATATTCATTGAAATCTTTAGTTACGAATTAAGGAAGCTGTAACTTCAGCTAATGTGGAATTGTCAAAGCAAGGATTAGTGAGCCCATCGGAGGTAAAAAGGTATACAGCCTGGGTTGAGAACACTAAACAGAAGAATTTCGACCATTATGTACATTTTGGTGATGGTAAAATTTTCCACTTCTATTATTAGACTGTGTTTAACACGAGGGCTGTTATAGATATTTCCGGCCTAATAATGAAAATGCGAATATTTATCATCAAAAACTGTTTTATTGTTTTTCAAAGTATTCTCCAGCCTGATTTATACACTTTTGCGTGCGCTCAAACCAATTGTCGAAGCAACTTTTCCACTCCGATTGAGACACCTCCAAAACATGGTTTTTGAACGCTTCAACAGCATCTTCTAGCGACGAAAATCGTTGACCACTCATTTTTTTCTTGATGTGCGGGTCAACGAGAATAAAAAGAAGTCATTAGGTGCCAAGTCAGGGCTGTACGGCGGATGATCCATCAATTCTTCGTTTTGGCCGGTCAAAAAGGCGCTAGTTTGAGCCGATGTGTGAGAGCTCGCGTTGTCATGGTGAACAATGATTCTCTTCTCTTGTTCGTTTTTCAAATTTCTCAGAAGACTTCAGGTAAACAAAATGTGATGTACCACTCAGAAGTGACCGTCCTTCGTTGCTCAAGCGGAACAGTCGCCACATGACCAGTTTTGACGAAGAAACAAGCGACCATTTGCTTCAAAATGCTTCTTCCACGAACAACTTTCGTTGGATTTGACTCGTCTTCGAAAACTCACACAGTCGATTGTTGTTTTATTTCGGCCTTATAAATGTCTTTTGAAGAAACGCGAACGTATTTTTTCAACATTTTTATGCACCAGTCGACACGAGCCTTTCTTTAAGCGAATGTCAAATTGTGCGGGATCCAACGAGAACAAACCTTTTTTACGGCCAGCTGTTGATGCAATATCGAATGTATGCTGGTGGGAGAAATGCCCAAGGATGCCTCTATTTCACGGTATGTCACATGATGATCTTGCATTATCAGTTCGTGCACGGCCTCAATGTTCTCTGGCACAACGGTCGTTTTTGGACGACCTTCACGGAATTCGCCGGAGCGAGCGTCGGCCACGATTGAATTCATTAAAACAGTTTTTCACAGTACTATAGGATGGTGCTTCATCGTCATACAAAGATTTAAGTTCATCAATGCACTCTTGTCGTGATCGCTGAAAAATGTTCACGTGTTAATTTCATTTTTTAGCCGAGATGAATTTTTCAAGTCTCTGTAAATAAAACAATTCACAGTAAAATGACAACACGTTCTGAGTGATGTTAGCTAAAAAATGTCAACCTTTCCAATGGAAATGTTAGATTGTACCTGGCAACACTTAATGTTGCCTAGGCCAGAAATACATATAGCAGCCCTCGTAGTTTAAGTTTTAGGGAATATATATCCGAGTTTACGCTGCATAAACAATGTGAATCAAACAGCACAACAGCTGGGAAGAAGAAACTGGAGAATGATAGCAAACGACAGAGATACGTGGAGAATTTTCAAAAGGGAGACCAAGATTCAACTAGGATCGTTGGCCTACTAATGATGATAATGATGGTTATTAGACTGTGTTTAATAGTTTGAGTTTTAGGATATATATATCTTAATTTTAAATCTTGGCTTGAGGATTACACCCAACTCTTTTTTTACACGGTTTCTTTTTACACGGATTTAAAGTTACACGGTTGAAAAAAAAAATTTTTTTGTGAAAAATTTTTAATCTAGTCTCACATCGGTCTCAAAATCACTGTCTTGTTTGACACTTGTCATTTTTTTTACATGGTTTTTTTTACACGGATTTCTGAGGAACGTTCAGAAACATTCATCAGAAAAGTCTGTTTACTTCATATAGTTGTACTTGATTTACTTATCTTTTAAGAAGATAGTTTTATAATACATTGCACATTCATATCATTTTAAACTGCGTTTGAATATTTTAAATATCTTATCATTAATCACAAGATCATTACAATTATTATTAAAATTCTTAATAAATATTTCTTATAAAATGCAAACACAATTAGGAGATTCGCTTTAAAATTATTTTGTTTCCGTCTTGGATTTGCGAATTTGTGGATTTGTGGTGCTTCGAGTTCCTTACTTGCCTTTGCTAATATGGTAATTTTTATTGTTTTGACTTAATCGGAAAAACATCTTTCATTTGATATTTAACATTGCAAACAAGCCAAGCTGTTGCCAGAAAGTCTGCTCCGTCTGCGATGGGAAATGAGGGAATTAAAAAAATCACACCAATTAAGTGCGAGTTCATTTCGTTTCAATGAGGTTTGCCTTTATTCTGTATTTGCAGAATTTAATTTATCTGCGATATTAAGGCGTTAAGTGAATTACTTATTTTTCGTAAAAGGTAAAAATGCGTCACCTTTCATGTTGCTTGTGTCCATGTGTCCATGTGTCCATGTGTCTACTGAGCGCGAATTTGAATCTCAAGTTGTGAATTCGGAGCCTAGCGAAATGCGAGGTGTGCATGCGACATTGGTGTTGATGCCTGCTGCTGTTCTTGCTGATGGTACTGATGGTGCTAGCTGATGATGTTAGTCGGGCTGCCGTTGGAATATTGCACTACTATTCACATTCCTGTCGTACTGATCGATGCGATTGATCGTCTTCATCATGCAACTGTGCACCGCAATACATATTACGACTGTTAAGCCAACCAAAAGGCAAAAAGGGACAAGCAACATGTTGAACATGCAAGTGGAACCTTTTTGGCTTAGCGTGTTGGATGAACTTTCGGGTACAAATCGTGCCAAATGAAGCAACTGCAGAATGACTGTAAGCGGTGATTTTTACTGTGAGATAGTCAGTGACATATATATATATATAAATAAATATGTATATAAGATAGAGGTGCATACGACATACGTACGAACACAAACATTTGGCACAAAATTAAGAGATATTTATAAGCAGCACGAAAAGCACTTAATGCAAACGCCTTTGGCAATTAACAGAAAATAATTCGTCCAATAAAGATTCTCGCACAGCCGACCAACAACAAATAAAAATATATTAAAAAAAAAATAAAACTGAAAATAAAATGAAATAAAATAATGAGAATTAAGATTTTTTGTTTTATTAAAACAAACACAGCCGATATGAGTGCAAAAGCAAATGAGATTACATTCTTGTACCTCTTATCGGTCCTAAATTGGTCCATCCAGACGAGGAAAATGGCGTACATGGAAGTAGTTGAAGATTAAAGCTTGCAAGTGGATGCGATTACCGCACTATTTGCCGGAGTAGTAAGGCTTAGCCGGAGTGTAACTATTCCGTGATTAATTTTGCTTAATTGAAAAATTATACGAAGGGCAGCTCACTGCATTTCTGCTGGTCATAGGCTCATCATTAATTTCGAAAGCTGCCCCCAAACAAGCAATAATGAAATAATAAAATTTTATAATAAAACTCAACAACAAAGGTTTGGGTGTTGGCCACAAATTTTGACATTTGTTCATCATTGCCGGTTATTGCTGACTATTAGTGATTCTATGGACCATTACAACCAGTGACGATTGCTGTCAATCCGCGTGCAGCTGAAATGATCGACTGTCTATACAGATCAGCAGCAACATCGGCCGCAATATCAGCAGTAACAGGTCGTTCGGTGGCAGCAGCAAAGCGCCAGTTGAAAATGTTTTTAATTTGTCATACAAACATTTTTCACTACAATAGACGGATAGTGCTTTCAGCATTTTAATTGTTTTCATCGGCGATGACGCCTCTCGCTGGTTCCCAACAAACACAACAAAGGTGCTCGTGCAGTGAATGGGAGCGATCAAAGCACTTGTTGAGAGCAGCGAACATTATAACCGAATTCGTATTATCGCATTTACTCCTCTCCGCTACGCTTTGGGACTCCGTTCAAGAATCGATTATTCAAGTGGACAATTTGACAAGCGTAAAATTAAAATTTCAAAGAGGCACCAGCACCACATCAAGTCAAATATAATTATCCACGAGAAAATGTTAAATTTAACCAAATTTAAAAAATTCGACTTTTCTTTTTCGTCTTTTATTGTACAATTATTTCTATATTTTTATATTTGAATTTATTTTCAACAATTTCATGAATGGAATGGAATTTGAAGCTTCCAGTTGCGAAGCGACGTAGTCTAGAGTTGATTGGACGTCAATTTTTTGACGTTGTTAAGTGGTTTTTATGTGTGTCACTTCTCAAAATCTACACTGGAGTATCCATTGTTAATATAAATCCTCTTTACTTGAATTGGAGTGTAAGTGCCGATAATAGGTCATCTTAAGTAAAATTGTGTGGTAGCCATAATTTGTCAAATTATATATCAATTTTAATATTCAATCATGATTTTGTTTCTTAATTCAAATCAATTTACATACAAATAATTTACAAAATATGTTGATCAGATATACTACAGCTCTTCGGAATAATAGAATAGGATTCACGTACGGGCGCAAAGGACTTCCAAGAAATTTGGTAAGTTGTGTAAAGCTCTACTAAATTATCCACTTACTTTAAAGTGAGCCCGATTAAAAAACGGAATGTGATTGCGTATATATCCATGTCACATTTTGTCAAGAACATTGTATATTTAGAAAAAGAATACCTTTTTGAATATGTACTGAAATTAAGAAGTTAGTGCATACAATAATATCATATGAAATTCATTGAGCAATTGCGTCCAAAATCCATCTAAAATCATTCTTTTTTAAATTTACTCATTTCTAGTACTCGCACAGACTTCTTACAAAATTTGTTTTTGGGATTAAATAGAAGTCATCATATGTCACGCTACTCGTCTACATTACTTAAATTAATGATTTAAGGTGATAAAATTAATTATTTTATTTGTAACTTATTTTTATTTCTACTACCAATGGTATCCAATTAGTTTAGATTTAAAAACGGGTTGGGACATACCCACTTTAGTTCCATAGACGAGTAACAGTTAAAAATGCCATTATATCCTTTGGGGAGATGTTGCCTAATTCCGTTATAAGTGGATAGGCAGTTGATAAGTACCAAAGTCTGAGTCTAGCCAGACTATCACACTGACACAGAATGTGCTCTGCTGTTTCCTCTTCTTCGCAACAAAGTGTACAGCTATCGTCTCTTGTAATACTTAGGTTCGATAGATACTTTTTTACTCTGCAATGTCCAGTGCGAAACCCTGTGATAAGTCGGATGCCATTTCTGTTCAGCATTAGAAGCTTCCTAATTCTGGCTTTTGATCGTGTTGACATGAATTTTTTAGCTTGCCTATAATCAATTACATTATCCCAATCAATCTGAGCTTCTCTTTTCAGCAATTCGTTAATTTTAAGTTTGGTATCTGATACTTCTAGGCTACGGTGCTAACCAAAAAGGTAATGTTAAAGAAGTAGTGTATTGTTAGCACATTAGATTAGGTAAGGTGAAATAATGTATAATGTTAAAGCAATTATCTATAGTAACGACAATAAGCACAAGACTGAATTTACTCCTCCAATGTTATAGGCAACAACCAGAGATAGAAAAGGAACCACTTAGTTTTATTAGACCAGTTGATTTTTAATAAGTACACCCCTCCAGTAATGTACTATACTTTTATGAAAGGAAATAATATCGGCATAGTGTCGAAGAATGAAACGATGATATTTAAATTTTAGTCAATCGAAAGACAAAATAATCATCGCACCACACATTTTTTAATTGAAATTCCTCAACGTCCTTTGGACCATTTCTATTTTTGTTAGATAATATAGGCTATTAGTGAATTAAAACCTAGAAAGATTATATATTTATTTAAGTTGCTTCTTTTTAGTTGTTTGAATTGGGCATTAAAGTACATTGCCAAGACTAAGCAGTATAGAATATTAATGGTAAGAGAATATAACATTCAATATTAGCATTTTTTTAGGAATGATAAGGAATGCTAAGATGACCAGATTGGAGAGTACAAAATTCTTACAAACAAATATACTCTTTCACAAATGTACTTTACATCTAATTTAAATACCAGTTTAGCGTCTAATATAACGCCTAAAGAATTATTGAATGAGCATTATTGAACTTTACAGTAAAAAGCTAGGCTTTTGTTTCCACGAAAAACGCATTTCTTGAATGTTACTGATATAAACACCGATTCTTCATTTTGAGAAATATTGCACTAAGGACTTTAGTGCCACATAATTTAATATTCGCCTTATGGCACTTTTGGATATTCCCTCCCAAAGGAAGGAAAGTCAACTGTGTAAATATTGTATAGAATGCGGTATATGCAAGATCCTTGAACAATAGTCGTATTGCAACAATAATGGTATTTTTTTTGAGTAAACTCTACCATTGAAATCTCGGAACGATCTATTATTGAAATAGTTTCAATTTATACATTGAATTTTTTTATCGACCATTGAATTTCGCAATATATCAATATATCTTTTATATACACATTGGTAATAAAGAGCAGTATTATCTCAATATTTGGAAAACGATATTTTTATAAGACATTGAGAGTGACCGACATTCAAATTATTCAATTCAGTTATTAAACTTAATTTTTAGTGTATTTGAATGTAAGTTTTCCTTCGGTTGATGAATCAATAAATAATAGAAAAAATGTGCTTTCGCACTGCTACTTTTAATCATTAATATTACTCAACGTGATCATTCTTCGAGTTCTTCGATTTCTTTTGAATATATAAATTTTCTTTCTTTGTAAAAGTGTCCAAATAAGTTTGCGATATTTTACAGATCTTTGCAACTAAAATGTTCATATCCGAACTTTAAAGATTTCTATTAAATTTTTCGAATTTTATCTGAATAGCGTATCAACTATTGACTATTGATAGCGTATCAACTGTGTTTTCAAATTTGCAGTCTTTAAGTGGATCTGTTACGATTGCTCCATTTTCAAGTGTTATTTGAACAATCACAGTAAGATCGTCTTAATATCTTTCATGTTGCCTTTGAGAGTTCTGATTCCTGAGTCTCGGTAAAATTTGTTACGTGTCCAAAGCATTTCTCAAGTTCTAGAACAAAGTTTAGTTGATAAAAATAAATCAAATACTTTCAAAGTAACAACATACCGAAGTGATATATGTATAAATCCAGTTTTTCGGAAATTTAAAGTATTTTCTTGCAATGTACTAGTGATCAGTCTTACGACAACATATATCTGGAAATTGAAATAAAATGTTAATCAAGAACTTCATTACTCTGTCCAAATGATATTCTGATTTGTATTGATTGATATGAATTAAAAGAATTTTTTGTAAGGTATACCATTTGTTTCATATGATCCACAAGCATTAGGTGTTGAATCCAAATATAGCGTTAAATAATTTTCTTGAAATCAAATTGGTAAACTTTTTACAAAATCATATTCAAAAGGTATGAACCGTAGACTACGAAAAATAAAGAAAATAGACCAATACAACTAACATATCTTAGCACATCTTTTATTGTAAATAAAAAGTTTATTGTATAAAGGAGTTTCTAAAAAACTAACATTAGTAATCGTTGCATTAATCCTCATTCTTTGCATCACGAAATGGAAGTCCTCTCGATCCAAGAGTTGTTTCTTTAAAGCTTATTCGCCCATATTTGATAGGCAATAAATCTTTTGAAGGTTCACTACTATTTTACGAGTACTGCGGGTTTTTAGTACAGTTTTCAACAAAAATCTTCTTTTGTGAAAACCAATTTAATTAAATATATATTAGCCATTATTATTAATGACCGATTGCCATTTTCGATACTTCTATATAATTTCATCGGTGTAGAACTTCTGCAGTTTATCGACTAAAAGCTTTTCCAAGTAATTCTCAGCGACCAATTAAGAAAGTTTTGTGGAGATCAAAATAAATAATAGTACAAAGTTCGGGCTATTTGATAGGTGCATCAAAGCTTCCTAATCAAGTTCCATCAATTTGTTCCGAGTAATCAAAGATGGCTAATTTTGGTCACTGTTTCTTGATTGTTTCATTCAAATGTTGAAGTTGTGAATAGTAGAAGACCAAATAAACCAACCCTGTCAAATACTCAACATATTCTTGTTTGAAGTCAATCCAGGATATGAAGTTGTTTGTGAAGGGTAACCGGTATTTGGCAATAATCGGTTGCATGGGATATTCTTGTATTTAAACAATTTTTTATCACCCGTGATGTTTCGTACCCTGCCGTCTTCGGACAGCTTGCGTGTGAATCTTACTCCACAAGTTGCAAAACTTCATGCGCTTTTTAGTGACTGGCTGATTAGAGTCAGACGCATCTTCGACGTCGGAATTTACGGAATAGGTACAGGTACACAATTACCTTCACAAAACAATGTAATCTCAAATGTTAGTGTTGCCAGAAAACATGGGAACCAACATCATCTAGTGACACAAAACGCTTGAAGCACAGTTTAAAACAAAATATATTTTTAAGAAATATTTGCAAAGAACAGATAAATGATTTTGGCTCAATGCATCAAGATCCACATTTTAATATATTCTCTCTATACCTTAATATTAGTTTTTAAAGCCAATAAAATATTCATAATTCTTTTCTTAATCTTAATATATTCTCTCTATACCTTAATATTAGTTTTTAAAGCCAATAAAATATTCATAATTCTCGTGTCAATATATATACATTAAGACCGAAAGGTTTTCGGATATTCTCATTTAAAATTCGCGCGCTGTATGTTTTTCGATATTTTAAGTTTATGTAGTTTGGCAGCACTGTCCTTAATTACTATGCCAAAAATGAGCGCGATCTGTCAGACAGTTCGTTTACGGCAGCTGTTGACACCAGTTCACCTCAGTAGTGCGTTGCGAAAAAAACAATGGAAAAAAATATTGAACAAAGAGTTTGCATCAAATTTTGTTTTTCGAACGAAATTTCGTGTGCAGAATCGTTGCGAATGCTACAAAAGGCTTATGGGGAATCAGTTTTATCGAAAACTCAAGTTTATGAGTGGTACAAAGCCTTTCAGGACTGTCGTACGACCGTCGAAGACATGCCGCGTTCTGGACGACCTTCGACCTCTACCACCGACGAAAACATTGAAAAGGCAAAGGAAATCGTGTTCAAAAATCCTCATGTGAGTGTTAGAGAGATAGCACGAGAGCTAGGCATCGGTCGTGAGATGGCTCGTTTGATTTTGGTGGACAATTTGTGTATGCGACGTGTCAACGCCCGGCTTGTTCCGATTCACCTCAATTTGTTCAACATTATCAACGATTTTAAGGCCAAACATTCAATAAATACCATCGAACAGCCACCGTATTCACCTGATCTTGCACCGTGTGACTTTTTCCTGTTTCCCAACCTCAAATTACCACTCAGAGGAACGCGTTTTGAATCCATAGAAGACGTAAAACAGAATTCGCAGAGGGAACTCAAAGCCATACCGGAAAGCGCCTATAAAAAATGTTTTGATGATTGGAAGAAACGTTGGCATTTGTGTATCGCTTCTAATGGAGCATATTTTGAAGGAGATAAAATAAATATTGATGAAGGTTAAGAATTTTGCGTTTTATTTAAAATTTCCCGAAAACTTTTCGGTCACAATGTATGTATATAAATTGTATACATATATTGTACGTCGTTAAATATGGATGTCTTGAGGTCTGTCATTAATAAGAATATTATATGGAATACAGCGAACTTTTGTAGTCATCACGTAAGAATCTTTACTAATAATAATCTTGAAAATGTTATGTACATATGTATAATGTAATATATATTTGTCAAATATTTATTTTTTCCAACAAATTTTAATCTGTGTCTAATTAACAAATACACAACAATTGTCACAGATCTGACAGTCCTTGCCCTTAGACATGACTTTGACAAGATGGTCAATCGTACTCCATCAAATTGAAAATTGTTTTATTGCGTATTGTTTAGATGTGACTGGGACGACGTTCTTTGGGCTAAAGTCTACCAAAATTTGTTGTTAACAATAACTCAACATTATAGTCATTATTCGCTCACAACAAGGAAAAGAACTTCATCCCAGAAACATCATTTAGCATTGAAAGTGGAGCATTAATCATGTTTTTTATTTACAAATGACTGCAAAGTTAAATCCAAATCACTGATTGAATGTAGAATGAACCTAATATCCGTATTACCGTTTATCAGAAGCGTTCATTAATTTGAATTAAGGTTATTAAAAATTGTAACAAATCATGATGACCCCGAATAATGTTGAGATTAAGAACAGAAAAACCAAAACATTTTTTCAGCGAAGCAGTTAGGCAAAAACCCGCTTCGTCTTCGAATGTTTAGGCAATTTTGCCAAATCATCTCCAAAGTTAATTAAAACAGAAATTTATCACACTCTTTACTGTTTCAGTGGTGTAATCACTACATCGATTTCTGAATGCGAGAGTTATGAGGAACGAGTAAAACATGATCGATTTCAATATTTTGTGATCACACAGCAAGAAATAATTTGGATTGCTCTACTGCCCAGCGATTTCAATGGATTTCTGTCGCCTACTTCAAAGGAAATATTTGGCGCCGCCTTTTTTACTTTTAAATGAAAAAAGTGTTAAGGGCGAATGTGAGATAAAAACCTAACTACAGTTTTACGAAAATACTTTTCAGTTAATAAACTAATGTTTTTGATTATAAATTATATTAGATAATCTTCCTTACATATATCAACAAACTATGGTATGCATTTTGAAGTTCATGTAGATGAAATTTTTTCTATTCGAGAAACATAAAAATAAGCCTTGTGAATATATATATGGATATAAAAGTATTTATTTAAGTTTATTAAAATGGCTTAAACATGTTCAACTGAAAAGAATTAGCTGTGCCAAAATTCTTCATCAGCTCCAACCGGTATTCAGAAATGAAAATCTCAATGCTAAGAACAGGAAACTGATATATAACCAAATAATTCGTCCGTCACTTCTATATGGTTGTGTAGCGTTTAGCAAAGCTTCAAACTCTACTATTCACCATCTAGAAATTGCACAAAGCCAGGCTCTGTGAAGACTTTTCAAAGTTCCATGGTACCATAGGACGAATGACAACCTCAGGATTTATCAAGATTTATCCCATCAAAAAATAAATAAAGGATAGAGCCCCGAAATTATTTGCGAAAACTGACAGACTTACCAACACCGCCTTATCGAGTCTCAGAATGGTTACGCGCTCCTCGGGGAGGTATACAGATCTGAGGTCAATTATTGTTTAGTCTGATGAAGTGATCAACAAGGTGTAAAGAGGTGTTTTGAAAATTCCTCGAGTTAAAAAAGAGAAAAAACAGCTTCAACATAATAATAAAATGGGAAAATAGTAAAATAGTAAAAAAGTTGCTTGAGTTCAGAATTGCTACTGATACTCGTTCCTAAAAACAGATAGGGTTTTGTACTAAGGGGACCTATTTATTTACCTATTTAGAAACGAATTTTTTGAAAATTCTTTAAAAATTTATTAGTAACAAAACTCAGAATAAATATAGACACAAAGTCAAGACTTTTTTGTGACTGCAGGCAGTTTTGAAGTAGGTATATCTTACATAGGTTAGGTTGTACCGGCGATCCAAGGAATCCACTGACGCCTATAGGCCCATTGCGTTGTAAGGAAAAAAAAGGTCAGAGGTTTGCAGAGGTTTGAAATCACTTTGAACCTTTGACGAAACTAAAAATGTTATTTAAGAGGAGTTCTTGCATTTCACTAATATCTGCACAAAAAAAACCCTAAAGTGGTAAGGCAGCGCCGCGCATTTGGCGGATAAAAATAAAGCAGATAGGAAGTACTTTAATCGTCATCTGCCTTTCAAACTTCTAGCTTGATTTCTTAATCTGCAATGATCTGCGTGTAAACGTACCACAAGATTGATATCTCTACCGAGCATCTCAATGAGAATATTGGATTTCCTTCTAATGGAACGTCACCTAATTGCATACAGATGCCTACATATCGTTGAGTTGTCCCATGTTTTATTAAAAAGTACAGCACAGAAGGAACTCAGTAACAACTTGCATGATGTCAGCGATATGCCCGATTATTTAGGTGTTTCGAGTGATTTCCTGAAGCACCTCGTATGACAAGTCAGTGTGCTTTGCAATTGCCGAAAATATTGCTATGATCGAGAACCCAGATTAGAGAAATATTAAGCTGCGTCGACATCTCGTTTAGAGATGTGTAGCAGTCAAAAACCGTTCTACATCTACATCAAAAACCGTAAATTGGACTAAACTCAAGGACCTATTGTATGAGTATATTCCTATTAAGTATATGATATTTCAGACAAGCTATGGCTTTCCTAAAAGCGATTATCTCTGCTTGAAATATCTTACTTAATATACCACAATAAATGTGAAATGTTCATTCAATTTATTTTGTAACTAATCGATGGAATATAGAATGGAAGCTCTATTAACTTATTTAACAATTTATTGAATATGGAATATGGAATCTATTACAGTGTATTGCCTTTTGAAAACGATTACGATGACAAAATACAGGCCACTCACTCTTCTTAAGTCTCTGTTCTTGCATAAATCCTGTTAGGCTGCCGTTTCAAATACAATGTTAATTGATAGATCTTGATGCAATAGCAATGAACAGGACTAAAGATAGCTTACAATTGACAGTTTATTTTGCTGTTAAAATGATTCTCAATAATTTTTTTCTGCGGCTAATTTCTCTTTCATTAAATATTCATATTAAATAGATACAAGCTATTCGCTCTTGTATCTATTTAATTAAATCCGAATTAGATTAAATATATGGAAAATTATATGTAGCATAAGAAATGGATTTCTGACTTCAAATGTTGTTGCACCATCTTAACTGCTGACGACCAAATTGATTAAATATTTATAATACTAATGTAAATATCGTAAAAGTGCATAAAATTGTATTGAATCAGAGAATTTAATACTGAAGCTGTAGGCGTTTCGTTCAAATATAATCGGAAAATAATACTTAAAATCGACTCTTTTTTGGAAATTTTCCATATATTGTTGATAGGTGTGAAGTTTGTTCACTTGGAACCAAAAAGTCAATTACTGAATCAAATCTCAAAGTTTTCTTCGACGCTTCATAGCTATAGATTATACATAGAACCACTATATCCCAAAGAACAAAAATCAGTCAAAACACTGTATTTTAAAAATTCAAAAGGTTTGACGTCACGACTACAGTTTCTTGGAATGACAGTCATGTTGCTGATTAACTACCATTAGAAGGATCGTTGGTTCATTTTATGCAACATTAGTAGATAGACTGAAAGTCTTTAAAGATGGGAAAAGGTTAGAAAACAATATCAATATAATGCTCCCATTTATGCTTCGGAAGAAGTAATATTAATAAACAGGTTACCCAGCGAATTGATGGATTACTCCCTTCGTTCATCAAAAGAGATGAGTGAAATATTTATTTGGCCACAAGCAAAAAGTTTCCCTCAGAGTTGAAAGTTTAGCTTAAAGAGCAAAAATGTCTTTTTCAGGAAAAAAAAGGGTAATGCCCGCTACGAATAGTTTGAACGCCTCGAATCAATAAACTATAAAAAGGAGATAAATAAGTTGGAGCACTGTTGAAAAAGGTACACCAAATTAGGAGGAAATTATCTACAAAAATAAACAATACAATAAATTTAAAAATATTGCTTTCTAACATATATGGGGCGCGAAACATAAATGTTAATAACGAATTAACCAATATAGAAGCATAAATACTTTATATTAGTTTTTCACATATTGTGCTTCTAAAAGTTGCATTGAAAAGTAAAAAAGAATGCTTAAGAACATGCATATGACAATGGTTTTTAGTATAACCATTAAATCCGCAATATTTCTAAAGGCTGTAGGAATTTCAAGAACTATATAGAGTTATGCTAGAAAATATTTTTTTAGGAGTTCTTCTGCAGTTCAATAAATTAAATTGTAGTTAGTATTATCTGTATATTATAATAAAAGTACACCCAAAAGATGGATAAGAATTAATAGTACATTCCAACTGTATGTCGACTGTATGTCGGAATGTGAATTCGTAGAAAAAACAGTCTCACAGTTTTCGAATTGCAGAGTAGAAAGAGTAGAGAAGGATACTTTAAAAGGAATTCTAAAAGATTTCGGTTATATTATAGTGGTGGAAGTAATTACCTCTTATATACAGCTATTGTTATCCTAACCCTTAAGTTGTATCATATATTACCTAAATATTTTTGAAGCGTATAGTGATAATGGTTCCGAAATGGTATATTGCATATCGGGAACATTTTTATTTAACTGTAAGCACCATCTACTTTCAAAATAATAATACATGTTTTAAACGAAGATTTCTTGGCATCTACTGAAGTAACCAAATATAACCCCATCATGTCTAATATTTGTTCCCGATCTGTTCTGGGGTATTTTCACTGGAGCATTTTCATCAATTCTCACGACACGATCAAGCCAGCGAATCCGCTTAATTATATCAATGTCGTGATAAAGTTCATACAGTTCGCTGCTCATTCGTATGCGGTAATCGTCGGCAACTCGTAGAGGACCATGATCTTAAAAAGAAATTTCTCTCGCTTCCAAAATTGAGTTCCTAAAGTAGTGCTTTTCATTTCACCATTTGTATTCCACCAAAACTCATTGTTTTTTTGTCTCTGAACTAACTTTAATTACCATTTCGATACATTTTGAAACCTAAAGCATGCAGTGATATTGAGCGACTGGTTTAACCGCTAGCACAGCAGACATTGTAAAAGCATAAATAATCTCATAATCATTGATTTGCAATAAAAGCTGTTGAGCTTAAGGGCAGATACATCATTGAAGTGCAGTTCCACACAAGAGCATCAATTAAAATTAGCTTAACAGCAAACAAATCCACAAGGCTTCGGATTTCTAGGGTTAAACACCAGATACAATTGAGGAAAACAAAACAAGACAAATCGCAAGAAGACTGCAAATGGCTAGAGAAGCGGACGGACCAACTTCGCTAAACATATAATTTAACTACGATAAGTGTCCACACGAATTCGTTCATTAATTTAAGTCAATCGAGGATTTGGTTTCCGAATTTCTTTGTTCAATAGTGAAGCACACTCGAGCAGAATACTTTCGAACCAATGCTGCTGAAAGTTGCCGCGCTGTGCATTTCAGGACATGGAGCACTTAAATTATGGCCCTTATGGCTGGCCACCACCAACTGAAGGTGGAACTATACGCCCATTCGATGCGATTGTTGCCATAGCTGGGAGCAACCCATTCGACCGAATTCAGCGATAAGCTCTCAACGCTTTTCACCTACTACTGCTTCGCGCTGTACGCACAGCACTCGCTGCTTGCTCGCGTATCGATATTCCCCATGTCTTCTGCTTTCTGCCTTAGTGTTGCCTCATGGATTACGCGAGTCTTGCCGGTGGTGGGTCTTATCAGAAGCTACGATTTTCGTTTAAACTTGTCAAAATTGGCATTGCTGCGCATTTTTATTCAATTTGGCAAACATTGCTTGTCTCTGCGGCCGGCGACTATTTCCTTTGTGAGTGTGCATATTAGGCCGGTGGCGATTTTGCACTTCCTCCTCTCGTTCTGTATTTGCAAATATACAGCAAAATGAATTATTAAGTGGATGCACATAATTACAGTGTACTTGCGATGACTCTCAACGTTGGAGGAAGGTTTCTTATTTTAATGCTCACAACAAAATGATGCCATACAAATATAATTTATTGCAATTAAATTGAATTCATATGTTTTTGACTTGTTTTTCCAAGAAATTTTATGTTTCCGTTTTTTTGTAATAAAAATAACTTCCACTTATCCAATGAAAAATGAATGCACACGTAATGTGAGAAAATTTATTAAAATTTCAATTGTGTATTCTAATAATCCCTATTTCACGTAAAAGTGAAGCCGTTGTCTAATGGGTATATAGCCTTCTATGCCATGAAATTACTTATAAAGTCTTAACTCTCATGTCATGCTAAAAAAAAACCTAAGAATCCTAAATTCCGGATCATGGTAGCCTACACCGCAATTTTCATACAAAAATTGAAAATGAATATTTCTAACAAATTATTTACGTAAAAAATCGGAATATATCTGTATACTTAACCGTTGGGGAGTCGTTCTTCCAAGGTTCTACAACTGCAACATAGTCTCACTATTCATGATCAGTTCATAACTATTAAATGTGACACTCTTTTAGACAAAATATGCTGTCAAGACTTGCCAAATATGGCTTAAAGATTTAGTGACCTTTTGATTCTAAATTAAGTTATATATTAGAGTAATAACCGCTTTTCGAAAAGAGAAACTATGATACGGTGTCCTCTGAATAAACAGAGGATCATATTGAACTTGACAAGAATTTTGATAGGGCTATAAGGAAAAAAGTGGTAAAAGTAAAAAAGAAAAAAATATAAGGATGTCACAATGATTTGAATACAAAACCGAAGTTTGTGTCATAACATAATTCAATAAAATAGTTCTATTCAAAATACTTAAATAAAAGTTTTTAGCTAAACTATTTATTAGCTGATAATAAAGACATTATCCACAGTTTTCGAATCATTTGCAAGCAACACTACAACACATAAAACGAGAAATTTGCAAATCCGAAAAACTACAAAATTAATTTGTAAACCGAACCAAAAAGTTATTTGTTAGTCTTGTAATGAAAAATGTTAACAACATAATAAAAATTTATTTTTATTATCTATTTTTATTTTTTACATTTATTTATTTTAAATTTTTCTTTGTCAATTTTAGTGCCATCTATGGGCACATAGAAAATATAACAGTGCTTTTAGTGTTGCACAACGTACTTTGTGCAAAAAAAGGAAAGACCGTAACATTAGAATACCATAAAAGACCGTATTATTTCAAAACAATAAAATTCGTTCGAAAGCTATAAAGACCTTTGTAGACCGTAATATCAAAGACCGTATTATTAGAAACACGAAAATGATCCAAAAGCTATAAAAAGCTTTAACGGTTGCTGCAAAAACTGTAATATCAAAGAACACAATGAAAATCGTCTGAAATCTATAGAGCTTTGATGCTTACTGCAAAGACCGTAATACCAAAGAACATAATAACAGAGACCGTAATATTATAAAAACGTTGAAATTCGTCCAAAAGCTATAAAGAACTTTAAAGTTTGCGCGTCGCGAATTAAGATTTTTTGGTCCACAATTTGGTGAAAAATGCCGCGTAAGGTGATTGTTTTCAAAAACATGATTTCATCCATGATTGCATTTTTTTACATATATAAATCAATACATTTTTGTTTGTGTTTTAAAATTATAATGTTAAAGCATTTTTGTTGATTTGCAGTTTATTTTGAAGAAGTATGACCAATGCAGCAACAAATTATGTTTGAATAATTTATTTTTGTGTACTGTTAATTCAATTTACGCGGCTTTTTCAAAAACTTGTTAATCAAACAATCCTAACTTATCTCGCGCAAACTCTAAAGTTCCTTATAGCTTTCGGACAACTTTGAATGTGTTTATACCGATACGGTCCTTGTCTTTGCTAAACGAATAAAACAAGAACGTAATTTGAATATAGGTGGCAATATTATCTCAAAATAAAGCAAGGATTTGGCAAAAATTTTCAAAATGTAGTTTTCGATATTTTCAGATATAAAAACTCTTTTAAATTAATTAAATTTATTTAATTAATTAATTAAATTAATATGAAAAATATTACAGACAATAGTCTTTTACTTTCAAATTATAACATAGATGCGAGATAAAGGCGAATTTCAATATTCTAATATCAAAAATATTACTAGTAAAAAATTATAACTAAATAAAAATCTATTTTTGTTAACACTGAATTTGAATTTTGTTAACAGTTGAAAAATAAATCCGTAAATAAAAGATCTGTTGCACTTCATAAGTAAAGTACAAACTAAGAGCAAATTTTGTGACGAAACAACCGAAAAATCTCCGTAAAATACTAAAATAATAGTTATGAAATAATCTTACCATACAAATGAACAGAATAATGTATTTTTTAGTTATTGGATCACAATACAACTTACAGTTATAACAGCTTATTTTGAGTAAATTCTGTATATTGACTCTTCTTTTGACAGAGATGTTAAGCTCTCTTAGACTCTTTCTGTTGCTTTAAAATTTGGTGCTAGAATGCATTCCTAGTTAGTCAAAGTTACTCGCAGTTTGTACGAATAGCTCGCGGAACAAATCTAAAATAAAATGAAAATAAAAATGATTACTATAGATGTATTTTTTCGACATGAATACTCCAATAGAGCAACTTTTGCTTGCTTAGCAATAATTCGGCATCACTGCCACAATTGAAAACATGTTAACATAAATGCTTTTCTTTGATATATGTTTTTCGATGAGTTGTGTACAATATGAAATATAAAAATCGTAAACACTAAAAATAAATTAATTTAAATAAATGAAAACAAAATGAATATTAGAAAGGCAATGGTAATCATTTTTATCTGATATATTTAAATTAATTTATTTATTTTTGTGTTTCAAATAAAACGGGGTACATCTCTAACAATTTTACTAAATAACATTCCCATACCACAAGCAGATAATATAACGTAGGTATTCACCTAGACAGACGACTAATTTGGAGCAAACATATTCTAGCCAAAAAAATTCAGATGAAGCTCCAAGCCTCTAAGTTGCTTTGGCTCATTATTAGCAGATCTTAACTGTGCCTAGAGTATAAAGTACTCTTGTATAACAGCATCATAAAACCAATATGGACTTATGGTATCCAGCTATTTAGCATTGCTAGTGCTTTAAATATTGAAATTCTACAAAGAGCTCAGTCAAAAATACTGAGAACAATCACTGGTGACCCATGGTATATAAGGAATGAAAGTATCCACCAAGATCTACAAATTCCCCTAGTTAAAACTGAATTTGACAATATAAGAAAAACATACAATAAAAGGTTAACATGTTAACCCCTTAGCGAAAAAACTCGCATTTCAAAGCACTACCTCCCGCCTAAAAAGAGCTGACCGTCCAGCCATTAATTAAAATTCAATAGACTCAAGTGAATACTCCTCTCTTATTTTTAGTAATTTCATAAAGTTAATTTAATTTTTTAATAATCCACCTCGCACTTATTCTACTGAAATTCAACCCACCAATCTAAGTGAGGTCCGTGATATAAAGTTTACTTATTTTATTTTATATTATGCAATGTATAGTTAAAATAAAAATTGTAATATTATGTAATTAGTGATAAGATTTTAAAACTTATTGTTAGTCTCACTGTAAGAGAAGATACAATAAATAAATGTATGAGTATTTAAAAACAAAATTTATTAGTGAATGAAATATTCATATGATTTTAACGGATGACTGGAATTTTGCCACATATATTTCCAGTAGAAATTCACAATAGACCGATTTTTGAATTTGGCTACACTAAAATATGAGGCTTAAAGTATTGTTGTTGAGTATATTTTTCCTACTCTGAAAGAAAAAATTATGGCTATTGTAATGCGAGTGACTTATTCATTAAGTAAAGTGGGCTTATTCTTGCGAATTTTGTAAGCAATTATTAAATGTTTGTGCTATTTTGTAACAATTATGATTAATATTTTTACTCTACAAGTATTCGGTAATAAATCCCTGCCATATTTTATACAAATTCCATACAAAATTTATATAAAATTATGATAATAATGTTCCATAATTGTGTTGTGTTCAAAATACGAAAAATTTTTAGAAAATTAGTGAACTAATTTTAAAGCGTAACAGCTAATAGATTTATCGAGAACCTGCAGGTATAATTAAAAATGAAAGTATAAATTAAATTTATATTAAAATGATATTTTATGATTTTTCTATTTGTGTATTTTTCGACAAGAAAACATTTGCTTGTAAACAATGTAAAATTGATACAATCTAAAATCATTATTTTATACAAGTTATTTTTATTAAAATCATCAACAATTTTATACAATGTTTTGGTACTTCTCTATACAAAACATTAAATAATTCGTATTCAAATACCATTAAACAAATAATTCATAAAATTTTTAAGAATATTATAAACAAATGATACACAATATTGTTTATGTATTTTATAATTTGTATTCTCTTTTTGTTTTTGTTGTTCTTATTATTATTATTGTATTTATTATTTTTCCGGCTATAAGTTTTACATTGTATATTTTATTAGTTTCTTTAAAGATGACTATCGAAGATATTCGAAATATTGGAAAATATCTTGTTAAAATAATTTGTTTTATTGTTTTTTATTTGTTTTTAAATGACCAGCGACCAGATGAGAATTATTATATATTTTTGGTCATAAAAAAAAAGAATAAAATATTTTAAAACTTTTTAAACAATTTTTGTATATTGTTCTAAACGTTCTGTAAATGACAATGCATATCTAAAAATTACGTGCTCTTCATTTTCTCTCTTAATCTTGATAAATTTGAACATGCTGTAACATAAAATATTTTGTTATAATTAAAACTTGTTTGTATAACAATTAAATAACATATTCACATACACAGCAACCCATTTTCGATATTTGCTACGTTTTTCGCAAACCAGTTTCTTACACAAAGTGTGGCCAACTTCTTACAAAAACTTACACATTTTTGAAAAAATTCATTTCATTTTGTGTATGATTTGAGCGCAGACTTACATTTATGTGTGCTGCAAATATTTATTGTGAGTAGTTTTTTATTTATATGTGATATATGACTTATATCCGAATTGTACACAATTTCGTAAATAACATATTTTATTACTAAAAAAAAAATCTCACATTCCCTTCTCTACATAAACAACTTAAAAAGCTTGTCGTGATGGCAACACTACACTCAGCTCCGCTGTTTCTTTGTGATTCAGTTCTCTGCTGTCCGTGTTGTTTGTTGTTGATTAGTAGTGAAGCTCGCTGAGGAAAACGAGAATTTTTTAAATATTCAGTAAAACATATGGTAATTAATTGTTGAAATGAAATTGTTAAAATAATTTAAATGTGTATAATTTTAAAGTAAATTACCTGATATCGAGTAAATTGTTGAAATTCTTTTGCGAGCGAATCTATCGCTGCGCTTTTGACCACACGGGGAGCTGAAAAAAAATAAATATAGAAGTGAACAAAGTGAATAACTTTTAATGTAGTTTTGTTTATTTAAGAAAGTGAATATAATAATATCTTAAAGCATGTGTGACACTGAAGTCGCAACAGTTTTAACACCTACCCGTGATGCGAACGATATCAACGGGTTAACATCCAATAGAATGACCTCGAAATTAACTCCAAGTCAGCAACAGTCTTTTGACACGATTTCTGTCACATCAGAAGCATCTTTGTCCTCCATTGATCAGACTGATCACCAGCAGTTACATCAAACAACGCAATCGCTGTTAATGACCAGTTCAATGTTGACTGGTGCTGTTGACCGTGCTGCAAGCACACATTACCATCCTGGTCGACTCTTTGGCTCTACAGAATCTATGAACAGCGACGTTCCGACAACTTTAGCTGCAGTTAATACAATCAAAATTAATGTGGAAGAATTACTTAGGGAAAATCAAGCACTGCGAGAAAATCTTAAAGAAGTGACAATTGATCGCGACCGTTTGCTTTGTCAAGTGTCAAGTCTACGTTTGGAATTGGACATGGCCGAGTTGAAGCGTCTGCCAGAGGAAATGAGGTGAGTGCAATTGACTACGTGCTTAAGTTGATTTTTATACAAGTGTTTATAAGAGAGCATATTTTTTTCCGTTTCTGAAAAAGGAAGTAGTCCTGTTTAGGACTTTTTTTTCGTTGACAAGGATGCGAAATGACTCATGTACTTGTTTTCCTGCTAATAAATGTATTCATAACATAATTTCCATACATGCATGCGTACGTGTAGATTATGTTTTACTGGTTTCGCCTTCATCCTCAATGCACTTCAGCTTACTCGTTTTACAACCCTCGAGGTTAAATAAGTCTGAAGAACTTACAATGACTTAAGTGCATATTTCTTGCTTTAGTATTAATAATGCTGAGAGCTTAAAATTGCAATGGCAAGGAGTTGTGTGTATGTTTTATTTTTTTTTTCGATTAATTTCATTTATATTATTTTTATACTTGACTTTGAATTTTCAAAATTGAAATCAAACACATTTTGTCCGCCCAAAATGACCTAATGATTCAACTTTATTTATTCTTATCTATGCGTACTTAAACTGATATGTAGAATAAACAGAAATATTCCTGATAAGGTTTACTATCAACACTTTACATTCTATTCGATATTTATTCAAAACGTATTCCAGATAAGCCCTTACTTATTCTACCATCTAAATTCACCTTTTATGACATTCTCGTAAAAAATCGCAGAAATATTTTAGTTATACGACATGTACCGTGTAAAAGCTTATGTGGTCCATATATGACAGGCACGGCATGGTCTTCCAATTAGTGCTTATGCATTTTTCCAATTAGAGATTTCTGTAACTCTCAATAGAGTGCACAAGAAAAATAATTTTGTTAAATTTTTTTAAATCGAATTTTGTGATTGTAACAATCCTCACACCGAACTTGTGATTTCTTTTGTGAAGTATTAAAAAATAAATTATTTGAATATTCGATTTAATAAAGCTTAGTAACATTAAGTTTACGATTTAAATAGAAAAAATCAGCTCTCAATGCTAATTATTACATTTAAATTTTATAAATTTTTAATTATAAGTTTCAGTCTTAAAATAAATAACGTTAATTATGTTAATAGGTGATAGCGCTTAGACACAACAGTGATCCTCCATGTAAGGTTCTGTCTAGCAGCAGCGAAACGAAGCTGCCTGTCCGTGTTAATTAAATTTTGAATGAAGCGGTAGAGTCTAATTGTGGTCTAACTTAGAATTATTTATCTTCTTTTTTTATAATATATTTTTGTTTACTCGATGCGGAACCTCGTTTTTTATTATTATTTTTGTTTTGTTTTTTTTTTTTCTTTTTTTTTTTAATTTCTGTTACTGTTTCTCGAATAAAAATGGTTTTTTCAAAAATTCGTGCAAAAAACTGATAACTAACTTAACGCTTAGGAATTCTACAGCGCATAATTGAAAAAATTTATTGATAGCAAAATAATTTATATTTTATTACTTGCGCAATATTAATTATTATTATTTTTGTTAATCACTTAAATGTTTTGGATACTGCTTGTTGCCCCTCTTACCCTTTCCCCACCATACATTTTCGCTTTTTTCAGCTCTTCATAATTAAGCAATTGTGCTATGAAAACAATTATTTGTTTTGTTTGCAGAGTTTATATACGTAAATAAACATATATCTCTGGTTTGGATAGTATTCATATAATATTTTTAAATTAAATTGTATTGTTTTATTTCTATCTCATACATTCTCGTTAAATTGATTAGAAAAATTTTTAATAAAGTAAATATGTATGTGCAATTTACATACAAGATAAGTTTTTAATATTCTGCTTAATTTTTATATTACATTTATATTTAAATAAATAATTAAATTAATTTATGAATAGTATTGTCATTGATATTTTTATTTAAAAATACATATTATAATAATTACTGGATAAAATAAAGAAACAGTATTATTATTTTAATATATAATATATATATATATATATATAAATAAATAAATATAAATGTATAACCTTCTGATCAAAAAAGAACGAGAGGCCTATTTTTGAATTCTCGCGCTTCCAATCGGTAAATTTTTTTTATTTTCACGCTGGCAACACTATTTCACACATTCTGTCAAAGTTTAACGCATATCGTACAATTAGTTTTTGTTTGGCGTCTATACAAAGAAGTCTGAAAATTTTCGTGTGGCGATTTGTACTTTATAGCCTCTATGGTCTCAAAACGCGTTCCTCGCAATGGCAATTTGAGTCGGGGGAAAAGGAAAAAGTTACACCGAAAAATTTACCGATTGGATAAGCGCGGCAATTCAAAAATTAAAAACTAAAGTTCTTTTTTGATCCAAAGATATATATATTTATAAGTTATTATTTTCATATTTTCCAAATACTAATAAATTATCATTAAAAAATATTATAAATAAATTTTATTTAATAAAAACTAATGTAAATATGCATTTATTTCAAATAAGCAATTCAATATATGTGTATTAAAAATTACAATGTATATCTAAATATATTTTTTCGCTATTATTTGCTATCAGTAGAACTTAGAAATGCTATTGTTTTCACATATTAGAAACTCTTGACATACACACCACACTCTCTAATTCCATTAAAAAGGTATCACAAGCATTCTGGTATTCGAATTGTAAGCAACTTTTTGAACGTGTTGTGCAGAAGTTTTAGACTAAGTGTCTGAAGACATTAGTGTACCCAGAATACCAAGTGTCGCTCACCACTCACAAAAGGGACAATACCAATATATTTTCACAGTTTCCAACAACAATGAATTCAGATGACCAAACAATAATGGAACGTCTTCTAGAAAAATATGGGTGATACTAAAAATAGGGAAAAGTAAGTGTACAAAACGCTGGAATTAAAGATTAACCTGAGTCCAGACGTAAAAATATTACCAAATGTTAAGAATAAATTAGGTCTAAGCTGGTATATGCTGTTGGGTTATCAAATACATGGATGTCCTTAAAACAAAGCTACAGTCCAAGAACACGTTGGCACACGACACATGTCATACGTTATGTGTGCTAAATAGCACTAGGCTAAATTCTAATCTAGGCTATACTTTCGAAAAAATAGTAGTATCAGCTTCATGGCTGTGGATGCGTCCGAAATTGCTGATAAATGCATCTAAGAATAACTTGTTGGCTATTGCTTTCAAAGTACTCCGTTTTCACTAAATGCAACATTAATTTTATCAACAATTCAAGCTCCATTTTTACCGTTTTATGATTTTCTGTTATAATAGATGAAACATCTGCAGGGTTACTGTTATTAAATCATTTAACTTGAAAATGTGACTCAGGAACTGCAATTACAGGTTTTTGTTGAAGTTTTTTTAATTTTCGAAAATATTGTCATTACTTTCCAGTCCATTTTTGTTAAGTTCGAAGTTCGAATCAAATAACAGAATTCAAGCCACTCGTCAAAAACTTGCTAGTGTAGTCCCTGGCTTGGACTACACTAGCTTTGTTTTAATTTTGTAGTTAATTTTTTTTTCACGCTTAGCTGTGTATTTTGTTTAAATATTCGTAAAAACAAAATGTAGTGTAAAAACTCGATTTGAGCAAAAATAAAATTACCGAATATTGACCGTATGATGGCATAAATGTTTCTTCAATTAAAGAGCTAAAACATATCAAAACCGAAAAAAGCCAACCCAATTAATGATAATGACCTATACTTCTTACCTATCGGAAGTGAAAAAAAAGCAATTATCTTATATATTGATAAGATAACGTAAATTTTTCGAGATTAAATAAATAATTTTATCGCGTGTTTATTCAGTGGCAGAGACTTTTGTTAAAGGGGTGTAGACAAATTCTAAAACACGTTTATGTTTTGGGTGTTGAGAAACATGGATCATCATATCATATCCATATCATATCATATGTACCTATTCCAACAAAATACTACATAAGATTTTTTGCCTTTTTGTAAATGATTTTTATTTATCCGTCACATATTATTGAAAGATAATTATTCCATTTTAAGTACTACTGAAGAATTGCTATAACTTCAATTCTTTAAAGTATATACAGATATTAAACATGTTTGACTTAAATCCCTTTCTGACTATCCCACCACTGGATGTTTGGACTGATCGGTGAGGTTGTGCAGTAATTTTACAAAAGCAAGCTATACATAAAAGTGTTTTAAATCAAATTTAAATATTGTGGTTGAACTATCTCATCTTCATGGATTTCAAATTTAAAGAAATTTATTGGATATTTAAATGAATTCTAAATTTCCTATAACTAAACTATGGTCTATGAAATTGCCCTGAAGAATACGAAACCATCATCTTCATATGCGTCATCTAGCGACATAAAAGACATGATAAGAGTGTACGAAGTTTAAGTTCTTTCTTTATTTAAATTAATTTCTTTATTTTTTGCATTAGTTTTTGTACTAAGATATTTTATTTTATTAGATATTTAGTTTGAGGATAAATATATGAATATTTCATTTATTATTTACTATTAAAATAATGACGTCCTACTTAAAATGTTAATATATGTATTTATTTACGGTATTATGTACATTGGAATATACATTGACCTGAATCTGGCACAAGTTGCTAATTTTCATAAAGAGAAGTTCTTCAACGGAAAATAAATTTAAAAAGAAATCAAGGGGAGAAAAGCTACAGACGACATTTTTATTTGATGTGAATCTATTTTAAATGGAAGTGCGGAAATGTTTCCAGAACTCAAACGTAATTTGGATGAAATATAAAATATGAATGCATTATACATATAAGCAAAAACTTGAGTATGTATGGATTTTATGGGAATTTCTCTAAGCAAAAAAAAAGTTTAAAGCGAGAACATTAAGTATTTGTCACGGTGGAGTTCTGTGCTGCTTGTTGGATTATGCGAAGTAACCCTTTTCGTCTATGCCCATTGGAATCGATTTGCGGGGAAGAGAACATGTTATGAGTGCGATATTTTTATGCTACAAATAGGGAGTCGATACATTAAACATATTTTGTTTATCTTCATAGAGATTTGGTGTTATGTTATGTTATTATTTGTAACATTTGTGTAAACCGACACTATCGACGTTCGATGGAAAGTCTACAGTCGATGGTTATCAAATTTTACACCTACCTTTATGCTAAACTTATTGCTTTCATTTAAAGATTATTTTGACATGATTTAAAGAAAACTTGAATTTCATCTTCTCTTTCGAATTTTGATTATTCGGCTTTTAACTTAAGTATGAAAGTCATAGGCAAATATTGTGTATCTGGTCATGGGTTTTGGCGGTGCATTTGTGAGTGGGTGTTACAGTCACAAATGCACCGCGCAACCGAATGATTTTTAATTTTCAGCACACATTTCTTTTCGGTATGAAACAAGCACTAAAAATATTAAAGAAATAAAATCAAAACATAATAAAAGTGCAATATACAGCACAACAACACGAACTAGAATTAAATTTTTATAAAGAGCCAACCGGAGAAATTCCAACACAATTTTTACCTTACCTTACATTTGCTTGAACCCGCATTCAGATTTATTTCTCAGATTTTTCCAGAAATTGTTGCTGCTGCCTTTGCTTCTGAAATAGGCGCGTTCCTAATTCATTTTTATTTAAGTCCTATGCTCTGAATTGTGTAGTGTTTACATAAAAGTACACAAAGAGTATATAAATATGTTTAAAGGCAGAACTTTTTATTTTGTAGTAGCGACTTGAGCGTGAAGTGCACTTTGGCGTCAGTTGCAGAATTGTGTTCCATTTTGACAATTTGTTCATCATAAAAATCGTCATCATCATAATCATAATCATAATCATCATCACCATCACCATCATCATCGTTATCATCATCATATATATAGCAGGAACAACAAACGAACAAGAACAGCAAAACGACAATGTGGGGGGTTCAATGACATCGTTTTTGAATGCAAACAATATAGAATTGTACAAAAGACACTCTTCAAACTATTGTTTGCTTATTATTATATTTTTTTTTAATTACAGTAGAAAAATTGCCTATGCACCAAACAAAAATAGCTCATTTTAGTTCTATAAAAGCACGCCTATTTTGAGTCGCCTTTGCTTATTCTTAGTACTTTGCCTTCTTGAACTACTGCAGTGCAAAGAAACGAGAGGAGAAAAATAGTTTGCTTTGAATTTTGAAGTGAAGTTTTTATATGGAGAGTTCCGCCAGAGATACGCGTTTTACAGTAAATTCTCCTAACTAAACAATTTTACGTGCTAAAAGCCAAAGGCTTTTTTTTAAATTTTATTAAAGTTAAATATTATAAAGTTCAAAGTATTAGTTAACAAAATTTATGTATTAAAAAACACAATAAAAGTAGATATTAATTATGTGCTGTCGAACAAAACAGTTTAAATTGAAAGAAAATGGTTTAATGAGAAAGTCAAAAATATCAATGAGGGTTTCACACTTGTTTTTCTGTACAACTGGATTACGCAGATGGTATCTGCCTGATATCTCACAACTTCGTACAGATTTGTCTAGTAATCAATAATAACAAAACAAAATCGATGTAACAAAATAGCTCAAACCAATCAAATTTCTAAATAAAAATCCCAAATATCCTACACAAATGTCCATCCATAGGAAAGAGTGGGTTCACAGGAATGCTAACTCCAAATAACTTTTAATACTAATAGAGTAGTTATTAATATATAATATTTTTATATTAAAGTAGTACTACTTATAAAAACTACTGCTAAATGAAAAAGTATGTTCTGCGAAATGGCAGCTGTCTTTGAATCCTAATGAATGTTCTAAATCCGTTTACAAAATAAAAGATGCCATACATTTGTTCATCTCTAGAAAATATGGTATGTAAAATTCAAAAACGGATAGATAAATTGGGTGTGGATAAAAACTTTTTTATTCTACATGATAAAATTCTCTAATTTATTAGTAACTTTTTAGATTCAGTTGTAAACATTCTCAATATATTACTTTCTCGCCAATTATATATGGGCGTCGGTTATTGAATTGCATACTTTGTAGCATGTTACTTTCAAAGTTTCATTGCTAGGTTTGAGTTAGAAAATTGACTAAGAAAGCAAGTGTATATTGTAGTTATTTAGTTTCTATTGTTTATCTGAAATTTTGATCAAATCTACATAAACTTTTTATAAATTCTTTTGAGAGGTATTAACTGTTATTATCGCACTTTTCATAACTTGGCTAAATAACTACATAATTTTGTTTATTCAGCTAAAGCCGTTTCCTTTTAAAGCTGTAAACCAATGATAAATCTCTTACTATGTTATAGTAAACAACTAATAGGTTAATGTTATTAGATTTTTATGCTTGTAAAACCGTCAACTCTTCAACCACTGTTATATGTGTACACTAAACAATAATATAAATAGATAGATATAGATGTGATAAAGTACATACATACTGTATGTATTTATTCACAAACTTTAAGTATGTAAGATTACTGCATAATCATTGCGCTATGATATTTCGTATTCCCTCAAAGCAATGATAGGTTCATAATCAATAAATGTACTCCTAAAATTAATGGGTGCTAAACTTGGTAATATGATCATATCATTAATAAAAATTATTTAATTAAAAAATGTATGGTCATCACCATATTAGGTGTGAAAATGGAGGCTAAATCCAAATCTGTAGCTTTCTGAATAAAATTTTTCACGCGAAATTTTATTAATCTACAAATGCTAGCCAATGTTATTATTTAAGGAAGCTTAAAAATTATGATAGTACTCACTAAACAATTATACGTGCACATATATAAAAATATTCTCATACCCATTTCTTAATCACTTAGCACAATATTCGTACTGAAAATAGATTCGATTGTGTATCTGGAGTCTCTATTCGTTTACATGAGATTATAAGCGCTTAATATTGTATCTTTGTAATATCTACAATCAAATTTTTTTAGCTAATGTACATAGAATAGACACATAGCCATACACATAGAATAGGGAAGTCGGAATCCAAGAATAACGTAATAAGTACTTATGAAATAACAACTTAAGCACTTAAACAAGAGTACCATATATTCTTTATGAGAAATCAAACTTTTACAATTCTTTTGTTGTAAAGTTTTTAAGTAAATTATTTAATGGAAAGAAACTCCAATGAAATTTTAAATGTGCATGTAGCGCAACTGTCGTTTGCAGCACTTGTTGAACAAAATTGGGTCAAAGTATTTATGTACATGTATACTAATATGTTCTACATATCTATGTACTTGGAGAAGTATTACTTTAAAGCAATGTAAACTATTGTTAGCAAATGTAAACAAATCTATTTTCAGCTTCAGCTTCAGACAATGCAAGCGCGAAGCCTATATCTTATATCCCCCAAAAGGGGGCACTTCAGCGTAATTAATTATTAATTGCTGCTTATTGTTATGCTTTATGTATAAGTAGGCTATATACATTTCACCCATATACTTATAAATAACTGCACGTAGTTTATGTACATCGTTGTAAACATATCTCAGAAGCAATAAAAATTGGATGTGATTTGATCAGAACTGCATTGATATATTAATACGTATATTTATTAACACATAGTGAACTATTATGTTCTATTAAATTTAAGTTAGATGAAAATCAAATTTCCTTTTAAGATTAGGAATAATAATATGTTTCCAAAATCTCGTTTGAAAATATTATTAAAAATCATAGCGAGAAGAGTCAAATGTTCAGTTTAACTCATTTCCCCTCGGGACAGTCATTCCAAAGCGGTGGTATTAGTGAAGTTAAAGTTTCAGGCTGTGGTTGTCGATACTTTCCACCTATCGGAACTAACAAAGAACCTTTTGGAAAGTCAATAAGCTATTTAGAGAGAAAAACTAATACTATTATTCCATCTATTCACGGTTTTAATGGTCTAAACCATAACACGGGAGACACAGCTAAACCTTTATATGTTCCTTCCATAGCACTATGGATAATGACATTGATGTAAATATAGACTTACGACATAGACAACGAGACCCGAATAAAAAATAAAGTCGAAAGAAACCACAGCTCCATGGAGATCCATGAGGCATAATACTGGTTGAACACTAACAGTATAGCTATTAAATACAAAATAATATAAACAACATTCTTTTCTCTTATAATGTTAAATTCGTTGGCATATGTTCCATGCTATCTTAATGAAAAAGTTTCAGGAATTTATTCAATAAATGAGAAACTTTATTTCAATTCTCTATTCCTTCAATTCTCGAAACATTTTATTATATTCGATTTTTATATTGCCATCATTATATTGCCGCCTTCGATTTTATTATTATAACCTCTCGGCTGCCAAAACGTGTTTCCCGAAATGATTTCTTGACTCGTTCAAACGAGTCAAAGGAAGAAAATCAAGTTAGGAGAATTTATTGACTGTATAATGGTACGCGTACTGTTGCTGCTCAAACCTCAGGAACAAAGACAGTGTGCAAAGGCGCGCTATCTTTTTCTCTTTTTTAAATTGTCATGCTACGAGTAGGAGGCGAAAATTTAGAAGGACAATTAATGACAGATGTGTGAACCTCTATGTGAAAGTGTGACTTGATGGTAATTCTTGAAAGCGCCACCTGTTGGTAATTCCAGAAACTTTCTGATCAAGGTTGTATCCGAATACTAGTTCATAAGGTTCCATAATAGTACAAAGAACAGACGATGTTCAGTTTATATAAAAAACAAAATTTAAAAACAATACATTTTATATCAATTATTTTTTAAATTTTTAGGAATTCAACGAATTGATATCCTAAATATGCAAATGTATAAATATTTTATTTATAAATTAAAAAATGTTCGACAACTTCAAATAAGTTTTTCTTTTCATTGCTGATGCACTCGGACACTTCCTCCTGTCCAAAATTACCGAAACTTTTAGTAACTTTTAGAAACTCATTATTGTTTTTTTTCTTTCTAGTTTCTTATAATTAAGTAAAATTTTTAAAATTATGTCTTTAAATATTACTTACTTTCCTATAAAATTATATATTTCCCTAATATTGTTTCTATTATTATGGATAGGATATACATGCACTACGACCTGAAAGATCTTTTGTTTAGCCTTCCGCCTAACTAGTCCAATTTCAAATTTTTAAAGAAATTTAAAGATTTTTTGTCACAATTGTGGGCCGTATTTTAGCTAGATGTTCAGGGTTCAAAACTCCACTGCCTAGATAGTTAAGCTGGGCAGACAAATAGAACGTGTTATGCTGTTTCTTGTTGCTCTTGACAGAGTTGACAAGCATTGATTTCTGCTAGACCTATCTTTTTCAGATGGTTTCGCAGTCTACATTGGTCTGTTAGCAGTTCCGTGTAGAATTTGATATCTGTTCTGCTTAAGTTTAGAATAGCTTTAGCCTTTATATGTTCAGGAATAATAAGCTGTTTTGACTGCCATATGCAGTCTCTCCAAAATTCAATTAGGTTTTGTTTTTCCTTTTCGCTTACTAGGCTGGTTTTGAAGCTGTTATTATCACCGCGAAAGGGTTCCGGGCTATACCTTTATTATGTTTCCCTAATTGCGGATTTTTTTCAAAAACAACTAAATTCCACTCATATTCAGTAAAAATTACCGTTCAGTCGTGTGAATGCCGCTTATAAATAGAATCCAAAAACACGATTAACTTGTGCTGTGTGAACTCGTTGCAGTTACAAATAATTCAGTATCTTAAAACTAGTTCAAGCTGAATTTGACTTATTACAATAAATAGAAGTATTAACATATTTGAAAGCTATTAAGGGAAATGTCAAATTTTTTTTTTCGTTCAGAAAAGATATGTTTGAAATGGAAAAAAAAATTTTTGTCCAAAACTAAAGTGAATAACTTTATTTTATAAATAATAAGTTATACGTTATAAATATAAGATATGAATTTATTGGAATCGTTCAGTGTAGACTTTTTATAAAATTTAAATACGACTTGACCCTGAGATTTAATTGTAATATATTTATATTTTAATTAATTTATAATATTAATTTCATTGAAATTAATACTATGGTCCAATTGATACTCTTTATTACAATATATGACGTTAATTACAATACACGTTTCAGGTTAAACATATTACAATATCAGCAAAACTATTGTAAGCTTCATGTGGTTTAATAATGCAAAATATTGAAAAATATTTACGTTGGCAATGCTGTCATTGCTGGCATTTGTTGTCATTCTCTTTTTTGTGAAAAATAAACATTAAGAGAACTTTTCTCAAAAAAAAGATAATAGAAATAGGGGAGGATTGTTGATGTTTTAATGCGAATAATCTTTGTTTTTATACGAAATGAATTTGATTTATTTTAATTTTTATATATATAACTTATGTGAATATATATTAAATAACAACGTATCGAAATATTAAACGAAGATGAGTAATTATCGTGATAAGAAGAAAAAGAAGAAGAAGAATGATTCAACCCTTGCAAACAAAATAAAATGAAAAAGCCGCTCTCTTAAAAATTTTGTTCAGTATAAAATTTCATTGCCTGACAAAGCCTTTTCCATTGTATTTTCTAAGATTCATTTATAGGAAGTAAGTATAAAATATTTTATTAAATTAATTACATTAATTTATTGTGTAGATTAGATATTAACTTCATAAACTGATTAAAAAATATAGTTAAAAACGTGTGCCTCTCGATACAACCCTTAAAAACGCACCCCTCGGCTTCTTGTCAATTACGGCAAATGCTGTTCAAGGAGACGCCTTGACAATGTTTTCAACGAGAATTCTGCTTTAGTATGAAAATAGGTTTCCAAAGAGAATGACGGATTCCGAGTGCGAATTTATTTGCAAATTTTTTTTCTGTCTTACATAAATAATAAAATACATAATACTAAGTTAACATAAAGCTAACATGTAAATATAAATGCGAATTAAACAAATGTGTACTATTTTGCTAATAATTTATCCATTTTTCGGCCAATAAATAAATTACTTAAGTAACATATATGTGTGTATAATTGAGTGTGACTGTATGTGTTAGTTATTAGATTTTTTCCAGACTAGATGTCTGTCTTACAGCCAAATTGTGTATGTATACAATGACTTGCAGAGCAGCAAGGGAGGAAATTTCTATCTTAGTAAAATTATATTAAAATACTAATAAATATTTTTCTATTTGCTATTGAAAGCTATTTTCAACAAACCATTCCACGAAAACACTAAAAACTTTTATTGTAAGAAATATTAATAATTTTTTTGTTATATAATTCGATAGAATAAAAATATTTGTTTCGTAATTACCGTCCGCTGCGTATTACCAACACCGTGAATTATCTGCCTTATTGAAATTCTTGCAATTACGTGAAATAAATTCCGTTGTATAAAAACAAAAAAAAAAAAAAACAAAGTTATAACATTAAATAATGCTAAAAATAAATATTTAATTATAAACACATTCGTATATATAATTTATATAAAATAATTTTCACATTTTGAAATTTTCAATTCAAATAAAAAATGCTGACTTCAAGCGATATTTATTGGTAAGTTTCAAAGTCAATAAAGTTGTTATATTCTATATTTCTCTATGAATTTCAATTTGTCATATATGATGTGCATATGTACATAATACTGGAGATGAAACAGAGATTGAAATAAGTTCAAATAAACTATATACGATGTGAACTGCAAGTACCGCAACTATTTTAGTCACAACGACGTAAAGTAAAACAACGAAGTAACGCGTTTTGCATCAAAATCAATAACCGATACTCCTCTCCATTATCGTTGGCGACAAAAATAAAACTTGTGCCTTTGTCCTTTAATATGTTATTTTAAGAATATTGAACACACAAAAATCCTTACTCTATGTTGTGATGGAAAAAGGATGTTACGAATAGGAAACGAATTGAGAATAATTATTTATAACATCTATAAAGCTGAGTCCTCATGCAATAATGGGCTGTGGTGACCTTAAGCCTTATTATTTTGGGGTGTGGTTTTAAATCCCTTTTTATTATGACTTTTAGCTAAATTGTTTTTGCACAAATCTTCTACTGTTTATTTTAGTTAATTTTAGTTTTATACCAATACCAATTAATAACTTGATTTTAACGAATCGGACTATTCTAATATTTATAAACTGCTTAAATATCCCTCAAATAATAATAATAATAATAAGACGATTATCTAATAATAATAATTTAATTACCCAATTTTATATTGTATAATTATATAAAATTAAAAAGTATTTACTCAAATCTTTGAAAGTTTTACAAAACGAAACAATATTATTAAAAACGCTGCCTAAATATATGCAATAAAAATTTACTTTTTCTTTTAAATATTAAAAGTAGTTTTTCATTCTACTGCATATACAAAATCAGAAGTGGCAAACCAGTTTAATATGTTCGCAATTTTTAAAAATAATGCAACTTTTTAATACTACTACAGTATCATTGGAAGTGATACTATTAATGTTTTTGATCAAATCGGCTAGTTTGAATGGAGCTACTAAGATACGTCTATCTAGTTGTGTTTATTTCAAAACATATTTCTTCCTCAGATTTTGAGATAAAAAACAAAATGCATATATCCTATAGGACATAATTATAAAGAAAATTTAAAAAGTTGAAAGAAAAGTAAACACAGGTAAAACAAATATGTTATATTCGCAAAAGAAGGAAACCACTAGCACTACCAGATTAGTGATTACCAGTGAAATCTATACAAATCAATAATTTGCGGGTTTTGAAAATAAAATCAAGCGCAATGTTTTTAGTTCTGTGGTACACTACTCTGGGACGTACTGCATAAAGCATAACAGTCAGCTGTTCTCATGTGGAAAAGCAGAGAAATAAAATTTCTCTCTTTCATTCCGCTAATGAAATTTACTAGGAAACTAAAAAAGTGTTGGATAGACAAAGTGAATAATCACTTCACAAAAATGGGCATCAGCAACTGAAAAAAGGTTTAAAAAAAAACGGGAAGAATGGGAGGATATCATTCGACAAGCTTAGATCGTGCAAAACTGTGATAACAAAGATGATAATTATGAATTGGTACATTCATTGAAGATTGTATTCGACTATAGTTTTTATGTAAGCTGAATGCGCAAGGAAATGTTCTTTTATCAGATATTTTTGTACGTATCATGTTTGATCAATTAAGTATAAGACTTGATGCTTGTTGCCTAAACTAACATTTACCTTTACAAAATCTTATTATCTCATTCTAACAAACCTTTCACTTTCTTTCACGTTAAATTTGTATCAATAGTATATTTAACACTGAAGCAGGTAATGTGAAGATTCAATAATGCTTATGCTTATTCCATTATTTTTAACTTTACATTAAGACTACAAGACAATCCAGGGAAGTTTAATAAATGCGAATTATTAATTCTATCTACTATTAACTTTTATTAGTATGATCAACTATTTGTTCACTTCTATCATTATTCCTGAATCTATACCATCATTACCAATTAAATTAGATCACTTGGGAAACTACATTCCTTTCTCTTAACAGTGTTCTCTCTTGAGACTATAAATATTCTGATTAGACCTACAAAAACTACAAACACCGTACACCCACTTTTAACTTTTATGCAGATACTCAAAAATATCAAAGCCCTAAGTATTTCAGTAAGTCATTTCAAATACTTTACTAACATCAGCATCACGACCCTCTGCGAAATCATGAGTTTCCATTTAAGAGCATTGTGTTAATAGGTCATGAATCCTAAATACTTTAGACATATTGATTTGTTTAACAGTCAGTCAGATTTTGATATTCATACTAAATTCCTTAAAATTATTTAAAACTACATCATAGGTAGAATATCTTTTGTACATCTATTATATGACCATCAGTTCTCAACCAATCTTTTTAACTATTAAATTAAAATATTTTTGACTCAGTTGTTTATCATCGTTGAAATAAGGAATCTTGTATCTAAAATTTTCGTTACCGTTCGAATTCCCAGTGATATGTATAAGCATAGCACATTTATCCATTTTAAAAGTTATAATAGCTTGCTGAAAATGCTAGCTAACTTTTGCTAATTCAAAGATAAAGAATACGTATCTATACAGCTTTATTTTCGAATCTACCTAATCTGCAGTGGAATAAAATAAATCGTATTAAAATGATTTTCAACTATTTGTCACTAATTACACTATGTTCATCATTAACATACCAGATTAAATTTACTCTTGCTTAAAAATATTGTAGTCAAATATATTGTGATAATACTAATAGAAATTGGGCTCACAAGACATACTGCAATATGCACTTACTAAATATCTCCATGCCGTCATACCACATTATATCCAGTACCAAATGATATGCAAGTTTACTTTATAATATAATGAAATTGCTAATATATTCTTTAGTTTATAAATAATTATTCTGTAAAACAGCAGTTGTAATGTCAAGTTAATTTTATTCCTTATGAAAAATTTGAACTTTAAAGAACTTGTTCCATAGTACCAACTTTTTACTATTCTCTAAAATCACACTAAATTATTGTATAAAAAATCTTTTTGAGGAAAAATTTAGCTGTGACTTATAATACTAAAACGAAGTACATAGTTTATAATACAATTAAAAAACTCAATAGATATAATGTTTGGTAAATAACCTTTTATTTAGCTTTTACACTGCAAGTATAGTGGTTCTTATTAAAATTGTTGTTGTAATTGATATAATTCAATGACCAGTAATCGTTTCTTTTATTATTTTCAAATAGGGATTTCAAATTATTAATTTAAAATTCATTAATATAAAGATTTCCGAACGATAGTTGATTCCGATTTTGATCAATTGAATTTTTGACTGCCCATACAGCTGTTTCAAATATAGCCAAATACGCTGTTTTGTTGTTGTGGTTCACTTCTTCTTCGCCCTTCTATTAAATACAATAGTTTCTATTTAGTAAAATAGTCACTACCGTCATACCTGACCTTAAAATGCAATTAAAAGTTTATTAATTAAATTTAATATATTATTTTAGTCGGTCCGTTCCACCTATCTTGTATATACAGTTTTGTCAGTATATTATAATCGACTTTTATGTATATAGACACAGGAAGCTTAAACGATTATATTAATTTTTTAAATTATTTAATAGGAATCCGATGGAGTTTTTAATTGAATTATCTATAAATCCTTAATCCTCCATTATTAATTTAAAGTGTTTTTGCTGACTTTAAAAATATACGGAAAAATTTTTAGTTTAAATTTAATAAAACTAAAAAGTTTTTGCTCTGACAATATTATGAGTAGTGCCTTAGAAGTTTAAACTTGAAAGCAAACTGCGCCAAGAGACACTCCTCTGGGTACGCCTTTGCATATAAATTAAAATGCAATAGAAGGGCTTGTGCTTTTATCGACACAATTAGGCGTTTGAGTGCGTTTGAATCGAATATCATACGAGTTGTGTTTAGCTCGAACATCCAGTGAATATTAGCTCGAATAATGTTCACTGGATTTATTATAAATAATTATATTATAATAAAAATATAATTCAAGAAGGTAGCACTTCTTTGATAAAAATAACATCCATCTTTAGTTGGACCTTTTAATAGCTTCTAGTTAAAAATTAATATATACCATAAATTATAGTACATAGTTTATGTAGTTTATTATATAAATTCATTGTTCTACATAATATTGAAAATTATGTACTATAAATTATAGTACATAGTTTATATAGTTTATTATATAAATGCATTGTTCTATATAATATTCTGTTTTCAAAGAACTCTAAGAGATGGGGAAGGGGATGAGAGAAAATTTTAAAAAAAGATTTTTGAGTTTTTTAAGACTACAATAGTGTCTATTCAAGATCAAGCGACATAGATATACTTAGATACTCATGTGTACTAAAATACTCATATACCATATTTCGCTTGAAAAGCTGTACAAAAAAGTTTACATAATTTAATTTTTTGTAATTTTTTAACATGTTTGGAGATCAAATAGCTTTGACACATAACCAAAAAGAAAAAATTGCAAAAGCAAAATAAAAAATATTAACAAAGTAAAAATCGCGTAATGATGTGTAATTTCCAATTTAGTGTTTTGTTTATTTTTTGTCCGGCACACTGACGCTATCCATTCAGCGCAGATACAGTGACCAGCGACCAGTGTGAAAACATGAGCTCAACCCGTTCCCAAAGTTTTGCATTAAAATTGTTAAATTTTGAGGTTGTTAGTAAAAAGATAATTTGACAAACTAAACATGTTGCGGCACAGTTACTTAATTTTTTATTATAGTCCATGGGCAAACGGGCAAATGACAAAACACTGACTGACTGGTTAGTCGAATTCGAAATAATAGGAGTGCGATTTCGAAACCGAATTTAGGCTTAGAAAATATTTTACAGATTTTGATATTAGATCTATTTAATGTATATTACTTGAGCTACTTTAATACGCTAAAATCATACGTATTCCATATTGCAAGAGATTTTGTTTAAACATAAGTAAATATTAAAAATAGATCTGATGTATTAAGTTCATTAATTAATTTAAAATTCGGTTAAACACAGTTTGTGCCATTCATAGGAGTATCAAAATATCGATGAATTTTGACCTTGATTTACTTTCTCTAGAGAGCAATGCTTTCAAAGAATTAATTTTTATATTAGATGTGTATTTTAAAGAAGACATTTAACAATGTTAAGTTTTTAACAAGGTTAATATAAACTCTTTACAAATTAATTTTATAAATTAATGAACTTAAATCTAACTTAAATTTTGAGCCGCTTATAAGGAACCAAACTGTGACGATACCCGCAACATCAATTTTGCATACAAAGAAGCACTAGGAGCTGCATAGCGAACTGGTATTTTAATCTTTGGCATATATAAATTGTGTAGCTGAAGTAGCATTGTACATTGCCGCTCTAGTATAGCCTGTTTGAGTCTAAATGTTCGCACTGACGTCACTATCAAATTTCTATTTAATCAAAAACTTGTTGAACAGGCCCACAAACCTAGAAGCCTACTAAAATTTTGTCAGATAAAAGCAAAATAGACTTATGCTCGAACATATATACTTGGTTAGATATTTTTATACTCGTACGTGTAACTAAACCTGCTTGCATCTCATTTTTTGAAGTTTGAATTTGTATTATTTTTTGTTATCACAAGTTCACCGCGATATTAACTTATAAATAATTAATTTTTGCGAAAATAGCTTCTATGAAATCATTCGACTAAATATATCACATTTTTTTAAATAAAACATAAGAAATTTAAATTCAAAAATGGTTATATTTATTGCTTATACAGCAATTCCTTATTAGAAAATTCATCAGAGAGATTCAGAATTTATGGAATGGTTTGACTTTTATACAGGATCACAAGCAATAATCATTATATGTTTTGTAGAATTAAAAAAACCGAGTTCCATAAATTCATCAAATATTTACATAGCAAAGATTTAAAATTCGAAGACTCAGATGTAAAATCCACAATAAACTCAAAATTGTATTATCTCAACTTTGGAAGACTTACGTTTACTCTTCCATATTCGAATTTATTCGAATCTTCGAAATTCGAATATAACAGGACTAGTAGATGTATCACATGGAATCGAGATTTTAATTTTGCACAAACAATTAAGGTTGCAAAAGCCGTATAACGATTTTAAAACAATGCTGGAATATCATTCATCGTAATTCCATTAAATTAATGCTTTGATTGATTACTTTGGATTGGACATATAATTATTACTTTACATGTGAATTGATCGAATAGTTAAAACAATGGACTTCAGCAAATGAACCAACTCTCAAATAAATTAAGACTATTGAGGTTGATCGCAAAATGATGGCCATAATTTTTAAAACACAAGCAATATAAATTATATCGATTACTTTCCGTCAACAATGTAGAGAAAAAAATTCCAATTTGACCAGAATAAAATCCTTGCCACACCTGCATAATTGTATGTCATCTCTTACTCTCTCATATCAATGAAATATAAAATATTTGATTGTAGTAAACAGTAAGATTACACAAATGCTTTCTTAGCTTCCAATCTGCCGAGAAAAGGCTTGAGTTTTTAATCCTAAAGTCCAAACTCTTAATTCTTATTTATGAATCATTATAATATAATCATATTATTATATGCATCATTATAATAATAATTATAATCATTATATAGTACTAGTATGGATTCATGTTTATTTCGATTTTTTAAATATTTTGTAATTTAACTCTCTTGATTAATTTTGACTCGCGATTGCTGTACTTTTGTTACAAATTAAAGTTATGAGGTTTTTACTTTTTATTGCTTCTATTTTAGAAAACATGTTTAATTAATGATTTTATAGGTGTTGAACGGTGTGATGATCACCAATCGGCTATTAAAATAAATCCTTCTCGCCTCATTTATTTCTAAATCTATTACTTTTTCGTCTAAATGTATCGTTTGGTTCTCCCAGAATTATAAGCTGTAAAAGTAATATTATATTCCACAATTCTCAATAGATCGAAACCATCGACACACAAAAGTTCATTTAATCTTTCTAATTCTAGATTTTCCTACTCAATAGAAAAATCAATTCCAGCAGGAATTTGCTTGTTGATCATGAAAAGTACGACATTCTTAACAAGTGTTCTGAAATAACAGAGAAAGTTAAATTTTCTTGACTAAATTGATAGACAGATGATTGATTGGTTGGTTGTAGTGGTAAGCCATTGAATAACTTCCATGTACCTCAGAGAGTGGTTTTTTGCCGTTTTGCAACCACACTGATACCTAAAATAATATTTTGCCTAATTTTTTTGTAACATAAAACCCCTTATACAAAGTGTAACCAATACCATAATACTGAGTAATTTCCTCTTTAGTTAAAACAGTTGATTTCGGCGATTCTTATCCAACAATCAATTAAATCTTGTTCATTCAAGAAGTTGGAATATCTTTATTTCATGTATTTCACATTGTATAATATTTGTTAAATACGTTGGATTATAATTTCAAATACTTCTTCAATTTTTTTTACTACATAAGTGAACTTTAAGCTACATTCTACTCCTACTGTTGTTGACTGTTCAATAACTATAGTTGGGTCCTTCTGAACATATTGTTATAAATTAGTTTTTATTTAATAAAATAATAATAATAATGCTGCTGAGCATTATTTGAACTAGGCAAGCTTCAATCAACTAAAAAGACAATGACCGAAATATGTACAATATACTAAACAACAAGTGTAGTGAAAGTGAAATACATAACATGTACATAATGTACATAATTAGACGTAAAGATCTATGCCAAAGTAATGCACTTGTAAGCACCTTATGTGGAATGATCCATAATGAAACCTTTAGCACGAGTACCCGTATTCGAATCATATGTGGAGTAGATTTCCCAACTAACTTGTATTTTTCGTATTGTGTCATTCGTCAACTTTGCTAAATGGTTTTTATTGGTACGCTTTTTACTGGTCAGAGCTTTTTATGGGTAAAAGACATGTGGCAGCTCTACAGTTGGTGATCTTTCACACTTAATACTTTCTTAGAAGTAAATGTTTGATGTGCGGTGATGTGAATTAATGTACTAATTAAATACATAAACTTATTGCGTAGGAAAGTTGGAAAACGAAGTCAGTTTCCAGAAGATTTAACATAAAGTAACCGCTCAGAAAGAAAAAGTTATCTGTACACATGTTAACCCTTAAGAGGATTACTAAACATATGGCAACCGCAATTGAAGGCACAAAACCATCATCGATAATATGTTATTTATTTTCATTTTTAGATTTTACTTTCGTTATGTTGTGGACACATCGCATATCAGACGAACAGACAAAAGTAAAAACACTTTCTTTTTCAAAGGCTCATTAAAAGTTTAACGTGAACAATAGTAAATTTCTTTGGCAAATCTTTGTTATTAAAAAATGTTGAAACTATTGTTTTTAATGTATTTTGTTGTCTGTACTTCGCTCTTTCTCCTCTTCCATATCGAAAATTGAAATGTACAAAACAACGACGAAGCTTGCCACCTATCGAGGTTGCCTTTTGCAACGATTTTAACACTTGAGTTCTTATTTCATGGCTTTTTTATGGAGTTTTTGTAACTTTTTCAAGGAATTCACGACATTCAATAAATTGTTTCCCTCTAACTACACTTTGGGTTAGCTAACGAACAATATATTCACGATGTAACATACGTACATGTTCACATTTTGATATTTAGTACTTGTATTTTCGTCCATACACATATGTATGTACTCGTACAAGTACGTTTATATATATGAAAACTAATTAAAGCAATATAATTACACACATTTCGTTAGAAATTTTATACACAAATTTTATTATTTTTTATTTTATTATTTTTTATTTTATTATTTTTTATTTTATTATTTTATTATTTTGCATTACACCGCTTCGTAACAAAAGTTAGCAGAGTAAACAAAACGTTCACTCTTCGGTTCGGATATGAATATCTTTCTCTATTGTGTATGCCTTTATGCAGTGAGTCACTTGAGCGTAACGTAAGCACGGCTTTTGATTGTCGGCTGTAGCTGCTCTCGGCTGGGCTCTATACCGTTCACAGTGTATAGTGTATCCATCCATTTTGAAAACAATATGACGTACGTAAGCTAAACTTACAATAATGTTACTTGTATAAGCAGCTGTTGTTACTCTTGTATTTATTTTGGGCTTACGTATACGTATTTTTGTTTTGCAATTAGTTAATTTTAAGCGATTCCCAACTATTACTACTACTATTACTCTCTTACATTCAACTATTGCTTTCACATTGGCATTAAATGCCAAAGGTGCTATAAGTCATTTAAGTGTTTACATTTCCTATACTTATTTGTCATAGAACAGGTGATTTCGTATTTGTTTCGTTTATTTGTGGTGAACGAATTTTCAAACTAAAAAAATTATTTACCTACAATTGAGTCATTTAGAAGTATTGAAAACTCTTGTTAGTGTATTTATAATAAAAGATAAAATAAAATTGAAAAAGAAAAGAAATTTCTTTTTTTTTCTTGATACATTATAATACAATATTTGATAGTATGTTTCAATTGAATTCATTTTTATTATTTTTATTATTATAGGATACAACAAATGATCTCCATCTATCCCTATTTTGCGAAATCTGCCGAAGTTCGTTAAATGATTTGCCAGTTTCGGAATTAACTGTTCTTCGCAATTTAATTCATTAGAGCAGTTCATTTGATTAGGGTCGCAAAAGAAGTTGATTAACAGTACAAAAAGCTTTCGTGCTTTCCAACTTAGTTCAGAATAAATTTAGGGAAGTTACACCAAAAATGTTAAATGTAAAATTGCAAAATATATTTTCTAAAAGAGTAATGAACGAAATTTGATATATTTGATACATAAAACAAAATGTAAATAAACAAAAAAGTAAATATTAACTGTTAACAATTGAAATATAAACAAACAAAACCTTTCCTAGAACTTTCACAGAAATTTCTGACACATAAAAGCTCCTTCGCCTGCATAGCTAAATCAACGTATACCAATGGAAACGACTAAATCTTAATTTGATTAATATAAATTGATTACGCTGCAGTGGGAACATGCTAACTACATTAAATTCAGTTTCGCAAAGTCTACATTTTACATTTATTAAATGACTGCATCTTCTTCAATCTTATAAGCAAATTTCTCAAAAATGTGATATTGTGATACCGAAAAAATTCACTGAAACTAATCGTTCGTTGTTTAAATGGTTCATTATTTCAGATATTCGTTAAACCAAAAAACGTGTTTCATTTTAATTCTGTTGCATATTAGTTAAACAATTTTTTCTAAACAAATGTTTACACAAAAATTTTTAATAAATATATTTCAAAACAAAATAAATCTTTATTCATATTTCAGAAATATTCTATTTCCACATATATTTTGCTTAAAAAAAAATTAATTAAATATGTATATGAGAATATATGTATATGGGAATATGATCAAATTTTTATGGTATATGGAGTATGGAAATTGAAGAAATATACTTTTGTCCATTTTTTATCCTAACTATTGTCCTTTCCCTTACATTAAATTGTTACCTACAGTCAGACTTTTATAACTTGAACTTCTATAACTCGAACTAGATAGAGTGCAGCAAGCTTTAGAGAGTGAATTATATACAATTACAAAAATATTCTTTAACTCGAAGTCTCCATCTTTGCAAAATCGTACTTCGAGTTATGGAAGTTTGACTGTAACTGTATTTAGTATATTTATTATATTATAATACTCTAATCACCCACCTGAGAGAGTTGACATTTTGTTAAACAAAGGACTTCGCCAAATGTATAGACTTGTCAGGTTGTTTTAAATTCACATAAATGGAGGAGCCGTGCACTTTTAAGTGTTGTTCGTACGCTGACCTCTACGATCCTTTTGGGAATTCTCTTGTTCTGCCTATGAACAACCTTAATCTGTGGTATCACAGCTGTTAATACGTAACATTTGGTGTTAATGTCAAAAGCTTAAAAGATTAATATTAAAAATATAGTAATATTTTAATAAAAGAAAAAGCTTGATTAATGTGGTTGTTCAATCATGAACATGAAGGCTCGAAGGACCAAAATGTACTTTTATTTTATTGAAGTACACTGTTTGAGTATACTTTAGTTACTCAAACTAAATTAAATTAAAAAAGTTAAATAAAAGTACAGTGGTAATATTGCATGTTTTTCGTAAAAGTGAATTATTTTATAAAATGAGAAAACTTCTTTCTTTTTAAGCCCGTGTGCGAGTTCGAGTAAATTGACAGTAAATTGAGGGAAATAATAAATTATGTCGGTATGGCAGCGAATGTTGGAATTTACCAGAATTTTGGGTAGGGTAAATTAGGTAAATTGGGTGTCATCATTATGAAAATTTTATAAGATGTTTAATAAATAAATAAATTTGAAAACTTTTAACCAAAAATAATAAATAAGTGCAATAAGTAAATAAATAAATATTGACATAAGTGCAGTGCAAAAAATCACTAGGAAATTTTAATTTATTTTACCTCAATTTACTCGAACTCGCACACGGCCTAAACATAGATTGTACAAAATTTCATAGTTGAAACTTAAATTACTTGGGAAACGCTGAAACAATATACACACAACCAACTGACGGATCTCACATATTTTCATTTTTATTTAATTTATTTTGAATTTGCTTTCTTAGCTTAATGGTACGAGAGAAGCACAAGCAAACGCAAATAGCAGAGGGGGCCACAATTCGGGCGCAATTTGACTTCGGTAACAGTTTTCGTTCAGTAAAATAGCAGTTAACACACACAAACGAATCCGAATCCGATATGATCACACACTCGTATGGGGGGTTACCGCAATTCGAGTGAAGTGGGCAAATTTAGTCTATTCGTGATTCGTGAGCTGAGAGCAACTGGCAAAATTTCTACATTTTTTTAATAAATTTCAATTTTCGCTTAATTTTTTCATTAAAGTTCGTTAAAACTAGTAAAAGTCAGCTTTGTTCCAAGTTTGCTCAAGTTTCCATACTTGTGAACGTAGAATATGTTATGTGGTAGAGCTGAATACTCTAAATTTGTATGAAAATTTTGTGAAATTATAAAATCAAAAATTTGTTGCAACATCAAATTAATTACTTCGTGATATCGGTTAAATAACAGTTTCGAAAGACGCCCAATTCCGCTTAACTGTAACTGTTGGAACGTCAGTCAATCATTCAATCAGTCGTAACGTCAAACTCGCAAACTCGCAAAGTCATATAGTCTGATCGCAAAGTATATTCGTTTTACTAGTGCATTGTCTGTCTGCCCATCTTTCTTTGTAAACGGAAAATATTAATAGCAATAAAAGCCGTCTTACCCCGCCCTGTTGAGCAACGAATTGCCCAGTATCTAACCATTTTACATTTTACATTTTTCATTTTATATTTTCATTGAGTTTTGGTTTCAGTTTTGGTTTTAATGAAATTTGTTCATCAGTGCACAGTACACAAAGTAAAACAACCAACACGCATACGATTTTCATAGTTAAAAGTATAAAGTGAATGCGCAAATAGCAAATACATAAATAATAAAAAATAAGATAAAAAAAAATTATTAAAAGCGTGAATGTAAACCTTTTTCTTTTATTAAAAAATTCATTAAATAAATATGTTATATGCTATATGTTATAAAGAAAGATGATATATTATATTTAAACAAAATTTAAGAGGCAACAAGAAAAATATTTGTTTTCCTTGATTTGCGTAATTTTTAATGACCTTAAACTGTGTTTAAAAAACTTTTAGTGTGAACACAATCAAATACGGATATATCAATATACATACATATATATAGTATATACAGTAAACCTATTATACAAGAAAAAAGAGCTGAGCAAATAATAACTGAAACTGAAGTTTAAACAAAGATCTTCGATTAACTAACATATACACTTCCTGTTCCGAATAACGAATAACGAATACAATCGAATATAATAAGAAATCCACATGAAAGTGAATAGTGTTTTTATTGTGTGAAAAGAAAATAAAAACAATTATATAAATAATTATAAATCATTAAATATTGCACGTAGCTATGTACAGTAGTAAAAAACTGCATTATGGTTTCAATTGTATAGAAATATTCACATGCCAACCCAGGCAGTATTATAGTGTGCAGTATAATAGGCAAATAATGGGTGTTCCACTTACTACAAGACAAATGCGCAATCGAATTAAATTTCATTGTCTTCATAATAACAACAGACACTCTATTTGAGTGATAATTTCTCTTGGGTGGATAACTTTTCTAATACCAAAACAAAAATTTTTTTTATAATCATTATTTCATATAACACATAATCTTTTTTCCGGACACACCTTTTAAACGACGAATTTCCGCTTAAAAGAATTTTCACAGCATATTAAAATATAGTTAAAAGGATAATACAAATTACAACAACACTGAACATACGTCCTGCATTGGGTATTTCATTGTTTAGGGTGACAATTTCAAATTAGACTCTGACAATTTGTACTCATATCAATTTCATCTAAATCTGTTTAATATATTCTTTATTAAAAGAAAAATTACAAAAATATCAACGGATACAGATTATTAAAAATTTGAATTGGTTAGTTTTGTACAAACCAAGTATCACCTATGAGTCTATATCCGTAAATAAAGCCTTTAATTTTTGACTGTAAATTCTAAAAAAAAAATAACTTACTATATTATCATAGACATATATTTTGCTGAGATTTCAATTCCAAAACTACACAGTTTTTAGAGATGTCACAATTAAATAAAAATGGGAAACACTATTTGAATAGAAAATGTTCTGAAGCAACTGAAAATATACATATGCATGTTAATACTGCTAAGGTCCACATGTTATACAAAGAGTCATGGTCACGTCAAATGTGAAATTGTTCTTGTTTTCAGTAAAAATTAAAAAATTGAGAATAAGAAAAAGAAAGAAATTTCTATTTAAATTTAGTCAGGTTGGTCAAAAAAGTGTGATAAATGTCATAATTTGCGCCTATTAGAAGTATGTTTTATTTGAATATCCGTATAAAAATATATGTCTTCGAAAATTTTAACATGTAGTAACGGTAGGTAAATGACAATTGTGATATAACTCTCTGTACAACATGTCTTTTCCGTGACCATTCGTTATATGACTGTCTGTATAACATGGTTCTAATATAAATTAGTATATTTTCAATATTTTCGTATTATCTATATATTTTTATTGTGACTTGAAAACGTTTTTAAGTGAAGAATCTTGACAGCCCAAAAGAAACTTAATAAACAAAACTTGAAAAATAAAACTGCAATGAAAATTTGATTATACAAACTCGAGATGTGGTCAGTCAAAAAATTATATTAAAAAAAGTTATTGTTTCAGAAGTCCCAAAGCAAACAATAGGTCTTTGTTAAATATAATGTGTTATTCAGCTCCGAACAAGAACTAAGTTAAAAACCGTCGCTAACACCGGGATCAAAATAAAAAGAAAAAACACCGGTTTAGCATCTTAAATTTTATTTATGATGGACTTATTTAAACATTCATAAGTGAAATTTTAAAGTCTTTATATAAAATATATAAAAAGTATATTTGTTTTTATAAAATTTGCTCTTACTTTAATCTTGATTGCTTGATTTCAATTATGACAAAACCTGAAAAAGTGTTTAGTTTTATCGGAACGAAAATCGACATCGAACCGATATATTCTTTTCAAATGAAAAAAAAATCATTCAGTTATCTGAGTGCAGAAACAACGTTTTATAAATTTTGTTTTAATTTTTTTTAAGCTTTTATCTATATTATAACTATAGTATGTAATAATATAGAATAATTATGAGTTCACGTTCTTAAATATTTCTGTTTTTAGAAAAGGCTTATGAGAAGAAAATGAAATGTTATGAATTCGTTTTTCTTTCTTGAAAAACTAATTTTTAAGCTTATTAAAGCTTATTTTAAACTTATTAGCTGTTTTTATAAAGTTGCTCCAATATTATTTGATAAATTTATTTAATTTATGAAGAAGCAATGCTCTCTCATGAAATTCCTTTTTTTGGGTCGGGGAACACAAATTAATGAAATTCAATTAACTTTTTAATTTTATGTACGGGAAAAAATATAAACTGCTTAAATACATATATTGTATTTCATTTATATTTATATTTTTAAGTAAATGCACTTAGATAAGATTAGATTTATCGATGGCAATCCCAAAAATTAAGTTAAGCACCACATAGGCCAAATAACGAATCATATTATTATAAAAATATAAATAAACTTTTTTTTTTAATACCAAAAATTTTTATATGTAATCAATATACATTATTATAAAAATATTTTTTTTTTTGTTTTATGAAACTTCTTATTTCGTTTTTTTAATTGTTCAAGCTGAGTTACCCTGTATAAAAGTGCAATCAAACACCTGTATCTACACGACTTTTGCTACGCTATCGGTTTTTACTCACATTAAGTTGTGTACGGGTAAATACTCGTATATTGTTCAAGCCACCTCAATTATACTATATAAAAACTTACAATACGAGAACGAAAATCATTAGTTTTAAATACAGGTTTGAGAATTCTTACTGAAATAAATTTTTATAAATGAAAAGTTTGTAGTTTTTGAACTGAAGGAACTAGGTTTACTAAATAAGCCAAGTTAGTAGGCGACTTGTTTGTATCAAGGTTAAATCTCAAAATTCTTATTCATGTTAGTCAAATATCAACATACAAAAGTGTACCGATCGTTCGTATATGGGCGATCGATCAGTACACTTCGATTTACAATCGAAATTAAAATTCGATTTAAAATTGCACAAGCAAAGGCAATAGCAACAATTCGCTCGGCTTTGATCAATGTGCTTTGCAGTTTTTAATATAGAATACTTAAGTATGTATCTATATAATTACACTAATATATAATGTATAAATGGAATATTGCAAATTTTCACAATTATTTAGAAAGCTCTTATCTACACAAGTCTGGACTATTTGTATACTATGAATATTTTTTATTGTAATTATAATTGAAAACACAGTCAAGTGTAAATTGCAATTTTTAATTTCCGCTGGAACGTACAGTGTTTACACTCGTAAGTCACTGCGAGCTTTATACCTTTTTCACTTTTCATTATTTACTCGTACATACAAATATACGAATGATTTTCCTATTATGCTATGCTTTCTGCTTAATGTAATCTGCTTTGAAATCATTATATACGATTGTCCATTATGTATTGTGTGTTGGCATATTCAATACGTATTCTGCACGATCCGATGTCAGTCAAGCCAACCGATGGACGGTCTATCCGACTGATCGGTTCATGACTTACATATTTTAATGACATACCCGCCGCTGACCTAGAAAAAATTTAAATTTCGTACGCACATTGCAAACCGATGTGTTTGCTTTTCATTATATTTATTAGAAGAATTCAACAGTTTTTTCTGTGTTTCTCTGGTTTCGATTTTGCTTTTTTTAGTGTAGCGAAAAATGATGGTGTGAAGGAAGAGCTTATATTTTTCGGCCAGTGAGTTTTATTTCGTCTTTTAATCTCGTTTTCTGTTTTCTGTTTCGTACATTATGGACATTGCGTCCCAATTTAAATCACAAAGTTTTGCCAATTTGCTTTCACATGCGCGCGAGCAGCAACTTCCGATTTGCTAAAATAATGGCCATAAAAATATTATTTTTCGTTTAATACACGAATCAGTGCATTCGTGAAGCCACTAATGAAAAAAACACTGTAACCATGGCTGAAAGCTGCTGCACACATGCATATACACGCACATACAAATGTACGATTTAATGTTCTAAATAAATGAAGAAAATGTAACGTGAGTGTTTACACTGACTTTCCTGTGGTTTTTATTCAAAAAAACTTGTGTTGAAAAGCATTGAAGATTATTGAACTCTTATTGCTCCCACACACCACACAATTCGCTTGTTGTGCTTGTTGAAGTTGAATGCTCGTCTTATGTCACCAATTAGTCAATTGGGAACAGACTCATCATTTAATTGAATAAATTTTAAAAACAAAAAAAATCAACAAAATATTATTTAGTTTCGACAGATACATACATAAGTGCATATATAATAAAACAAATATGGAAGATATAATTTGTTTGGAGTCAAGTGGTCTTGAACTGAAAATAGAGTAATGAAATTACTCAAGGTCTTTGAGTTTAATTATGTTTTGTAGTTCTATAAAAGGTGCTTTATTTGCTTAATCGCAATGGCATGAAATTAACTACTCGCACTTGCCACATTTAAAATGTTTTAATATTTACATATTATTTTCTAGTAAATGCTACTATATGCTTCCACCATTTTACTAATTACTCGACGACACTTAGACCGCGGCGATATTCAACACCTCTGAGACTGCCGAAACGTTGTTAAAAATAATTAAAAATTAAAATTACACCTAAATTCAGCCAAGTTCGTTCGTTAACAAGTCATATTTTTTTTAAAAAAATTTATGTACTTTACTTCTAAGAAACTCTATAACATATCTAGTTTTTAAGCATTACATTCTAAGGCAACAAACTTTATCATTAACTTAACATTAATTATTAAAATAATTAAATTTAACACTGAAAATATCCTCTCATTACAAAATCAATTTCAACAAAGCTTATCTTGTGAAATATTTTCATTTTAGTTTTAATTTTTATTTTTGTTTTTCGTTTCTTTCTTTTTTTCCTATTTTTTCATTTATTTTAAATTTAATTGTTTAAATTAAAACTGTCTTAAAACCTTTTTTTACTAACACATTAATTTTAACATTTACTTTAATGTTTTACATAAAATAATCCTGTCCTTACTTTGTGAAACTTGGAAATCCTCCGAATAGCTTCAATCAAATTTTGAGTGTTAATCCTAAGATTCTCCACTATATTGTATATACGCCTCCATTATCGCCATTTAACAATGTAAGCTTCGTCCACACAAAATGAACCCTGAACACCACAATTTTTTTTTGCTTTTTCCATATATATATACATATATATACGTTTAAAATTTTTATAAAATTTTAGCACACTATAAATACAAATGTTAAAAAATGTTCTCTATGTTCACTCACTATTGTCTAATTTTCGTATAGATTGCAGAGGTTTGTTTATTATAGCCCTCAATTTTTTCTTCTTGAACCCACCACAACAACCTTGAAATGAGTTCAAAAATTTTCTATCAGATTCTGATAGACTTTCGATTGAAATCGCATTTTAGTGATCAGGGAATGAAATATAAGCTTAAATTTGAATTTGCAGAAATTCTTAGTTTATACATAAGTAAATTATATATAGATGTTCAACACCAACCACAAATCTACAACGGTTTTGTAAGTTCATTAAACAGCTTTTTCTCAGTCAAAGACATCTATTTTGAATGGCGTTAGAGACATCTATATATAAGTTGTGTGTGTTTTATAAATGCAAACTTTCAAATTGATGGAACATCCTGAATCAATTGTAAAATTAGATTAATCTTAATTTGTTCCTTAACACAAATAACTTTCACCATTCATAATCGTGCTATACTTCAATAACATACTTTATTAAACTAAATCTAATTTCTAATAAAAAGTATATTTTTTGATTTAATGATTGGATAATAAAAGTTTTTATATAAATTATTTTATAAAATCCATTCGCGATAAACTGATAAACCAACATTAATATTGGAATTACATAGATTCATACATGTCTAGTTTTTTTGATATCGTATACTATCATTCATCTGACTTTGCAAGTTGTTGTTGTTGTGATTTGAGTTAGTGCTATTTCGCACTTTTACTCTATTGTGGCTGGCGGGCTTATCCCTGCCCCACACTAAACTTTAACTATACTAGAATCATTATCATTTATTTTTTTTCTAACTGATGACGGACCGTAGATCAGCATATCTCTCTGTGTGTCCTGAGGTGGACTTAAGGTTTGTTAGAGCGGGGTTGGGTAACGTTATTATTATTATTGTTATTATTTGACCTTGGTTTGTTTGCACAAAAAAAATTTTTTACTTTGAAGTAATAAATGTCAAAATTACAAATTTTTGTAGTTTATTTTATATTTGAAAGCGTTAATTTTTATTTTCAAACTACATGATTCTTCTATTTCATATTAATCATTAAAGAGTTTTCCTCGAAAGAACTTATGACCGCACAATCAACTTATATTGCTCAGATGGGTTTCATTTTTAACAATGTATAGTATAAAAACAGAAAAACTTAATATTAAATTTTAAAATTGCAGAAGAAAACATTAAAATTTCGAAGAGCATTAAGTACGGAAACTTTTATTGAAAGCATCACTTTATAGTGGAAAGAATATAATTATTTTGGAATACTACACTTACTTCAACTTTGTTAAGTAGAATTTAAAAGCACAATCTAAACAATACATTAACCTTGCAAGATAAGGAATATATTTGCTTTTTGTAAACTAAAAACCGCCAAAAATTTTTTTTTAATCTAATAGGAACCCACTCTCATTAGTAATTCTAATAAAAATTCTAGTTTTGTAAAATACATATATTATATTTAATCTAATCTTAATATTATATGCTTTCGACAGCTATTACGTGTGGCACAAAAGAGCAAGTTGCTGGCCTATAGTTGCTTAAATGTACTACATACTTTCAACAACAACAACAACACTACTTTCTCTATCTCAGCAACAAGTTGTAACACTGGAAAAAAGTGTTACCAACGCAATAAGCAAACTATTGTAAATCCTTATTGGAAATTCCAACCAATATTGCAATCATATGTCAAAAATCATATGTAAACAAAATTCCAAACAAAATTCAAAAATTTCATAAATTTGAAAGTTCCCAATAATACTTGACAGATTGCAACAGTGATGCCAATGTTTCGCTTAGCGCCTATAGGCCAGCACCTTGCTGTTTTTTACCATACAAAAAACGGTGCCAAAGGCACCTATTATTTTATAAGATGAAAAAAAATCTACTTGGAACTTATCATCCTTATATTCATGAACAACTTACATTGTTAATAATAGTTAATTCAACCATTTCATTTTCGAAATTCAATAAATTTTATCTTTTTCTCTGAAACATCGTTTTAATAGACAAAATAAAATTTCTTGTAAAACTTAAGCGAGAAATGTACTTCAAATATAACTTTTTGTTAGCATTTTTAAACAAAAAGCAACTTTATTCCACATTTTCAAAGAACAAATTCGTTAAGCTTTTATAACTTCATTTTATCACAATCGAAATACTTTTATTGCATCAATATGAATCAGTTATAAACTTAATAATTCCAGTTTAAGCTGGAAAATCACCCAACGTGTCTACATAATTAATATAAAAAAATGCTAATAATGTTCAAAATAAATAGAAATAATTCAGATTTTTTATTTCGATTTTGAAGATGTTTATATATATTCAAGCGCCTAGTATATTTTATAAAATTGAATTTATTTTTTTTTTCGGTATCGTCAACAAGGGAATTGTCACTCTAGCTTCAACTACCTGCTTTCAGGGCAAATAAACAACATTATTAGTACAAATACGGTATATGTTATTAAACTAAAACAACAACAATTCAAAACAAATACTACGAATAATGCAACTTATAGATCTCAGACTGAAACATTGACTAACATTATAGCATTCCAATCGTTCGCAACCCAGTATGTACTTTTCAAATTTAATTATGAAAAATACGACATTGAAGTCTTGGATTTTTCTAGCCTCTAGTTTAGATTAAACTTAATGTAAAAATAATAACTAAATTAAAATTAATTCAAGCTGTAGAATTGTTGGTTTAAATGTACCAAACTGAAAAGGGACTATGCAGAGAAGTCAAAACTAACCACAGCTGACCAAGCAAGTCAGATTAGCAAATAATTAAAATAAAAACTATGGGCTTCAGATTTATTAAGCTAGTTATTGGCTTTTTTATTCTAACAAGGTGTGTCCTTTTAGGATTCGAGTGATATTCTTATTTCAATGAAGGTAGTTAGTACTATACTCATTAAGTTCACGCTGAAGGCGCGCTTTCTTAGGTATCCGGGCGTTTACTATAAACCCAAGGGTTTAGTTTTAGGCTTTTAAATCTGAATGGTTTTAAATTAATTAAAATTAACTTCAGTAAGCACAACTAATTGTTTTTTTTTAATCGGTGACTGTTACCATTTTAGCTGGGAAATTGTGGTGTCGGTTAAAAATTTTCAAGCATAACTGGACGTTTGTTCATTTTGTCTTGTGTGTTTTAAAAATTGTTAAGTGGCATTTTTACTCAAAAACAGCACTAAGTTTTTGTGAAATTTTTCTTCTCCAATTTTCACTTATTTTACTATATACCATATATAATATATATGTATTGTTATTATATGTCTTCATTATGCTAATCAAAAAAGTTTAAAAATATATAGTCGTCTGAAATTAAAAAAATATAGAATGTCTTTGATTTTAATCTCCTATTTATTTAAGTAATAGACTATTAAAGCACCCCGACCTAAAAGATCTATTGTACGCCTAAAAGCCAAACTAGGACAATTTTAGACTATTTATAAATCTTGTAATTGCTGTGGGCCCACCGCTGGGCAGTTGCATAGAACATGTTCTGATGTTTCCTTCTTCTCATGACAGAGTCGAAGGAGTCACTTTCTACCACACCTATAATCTTCCTGTGGTAATTAAGTCTACAGTGTCCTGTAAGAAGTTTAGTGTAGATTTTAATATCGTTTCTGCTAAGGCCAAGGATAGCATCAACTTTGATGTGATCAGGATCAATGAATCTTTTTGACTGTCGCATGCCTGTTTGGGCTCTCCAGTGTTCAAGTAAATGTTGTTTCTGGACCCTCTGGACCAATGAAAGGAGTACATACACCCTTCTTTGCTAGGGAGTTTGCTATTTCATTGCCCTCATGCTAGGGTGTTGAGAAGTTGAAAGCATTCCCAGACCAACTTTGATTGGAATAAGGATTTTACTAAAGATTTTAGAGTTGCTTGGCTGTCTGAAAGGATACATATTTTGGTACCCCGGGTGCCCCTTCGTATGCATTCTCTTACACATAGCTCTAAGGCATGGACCTCTGCCTGAAAAATGGAAGTAGTTTTTCCCATTGCGATTGCTTTGCGGAATTTCGGTCCTATAACTCCTGCTCCCGTACTGCCATCTTCCATTTTGGACCCATCAGTATGTCATAATTGTGAGCCCTGATTTAAGTTAATTTCATTGTTTCTCCAGGTGGATTGGTCACTAATGACCACTTCGAATTCCCTGGAGAAAGCTAATTTTCTATTCATCTTGTCAAAGACCTTAAGGCAGGGAGAGTTCCAGACTTCATCTAGAATCTTTGCGTATATATAAAATATAAAATTCTTCTTTTCTAATGAATTTTAATATTTAGATCTTAATGATTATGTATATTGTAATCACTTGTGACAGTGAACAACACTTTTTTAATCTTCTTCTTATTTGGCACTACAGTCCAGTGTGAACCTTGGCCTGCATAGAGGGTTGTGTAGCGTTAAAATTTTTCCGCCACAGGTAGGTGATGTTGACAATTAAGAAGGCTAGGCTATATATTCGTATCACTCCTCCATTGGGGTACACGCTTTTGCCCCTTACATCCCAAAAACACTTTTATAATACGCATAGCTATAGGCAGCAAAAATTTATGAAAACATTAAATGTATGCAATTGAAAATATAATGCCAGTGTTATCAATTTATTTCAATATATTTTAGAATACATGAAATTTTCTAAAAAATTAAAAAATGTGCAATAAACGAACTATGAACAGTTCTTGAAAAAGATCAAATCTTCACAATTAAGAAACGTACTATACATTAATATCTATACTAGTAATATGTATAGTAACTGAAAATGAAAAATCGAAAACTTTCGAAATGAAATCGAACAATATTAAAACTAAACCAAAGAAACATACTAAAATATTGAAGTGCTTAAAAATTCAAAAAATTAGACGAGTTAAACAAACATACTTTAATATAAGGAAGCCACATATCTAACTAAACTTTTGGATTATGTCAGAGACCGAATTGTATGATAAATCCAACACAGAGTCCTTTTTACAATATGATACCGAAAAACCACCACCAATAGTAGTTGTTGTTGGCGATGGACGAAGCCGAGTGCGAAGGGTGGTTCGAACAGCTACACGACATGTTACTGTTGTAAGTTACTCGACGAGACACAAAGAAACTCGAACCCATACGTCTCATCATGTGACAACCGTAAGGTAAGCAAACGTAACGTAACGTGTCATAATTACGTGTTTTGTAATTCTTTTCAAATACAAAATGCAATTTTTTTTATATATATAAATAAAACACACAAGTAACTTCTTGGCAGTATAAAATATTTGTCTTTATATAAAGAAATAAAATTTAACTATGCAATATGAAAAAATAAATGCGAAAGTTCCCAGGACTTTGCATACTTTTAGGTACTTTTAAATATCCATTAAAAAAAAATGTATCGAACTTTCATAAAAAACAGGACAAAGAATAAATTAACTTTTATATACGAATACTTTCCCTCTTTCACATTAAAATCTTAATAAGAGCTTAAATTAGTTAAATAGTTTAAATAAAGATTTGTGTGCGTGTATCTAAAAGAAGGTATCTGAGCATATTAACAATCGAAGCATATATACGATTCTAAATTGTGTCTTTGTGAAAAAATGTAATTAAATACTAAACATTTGCCTGTGATGATATTTTACGATATTCGACGCGGATTAACCACAAAAGAATGCTGCATTGATCAACTTAATTCGACTGATTTGGATCGGCATGTTACATACCAGGAGATTAAGGCGTTATTGGACATGAGTGGAACCAGTATACATTCAATTTTACACATACATCTAGCTGTCAGAAAGAAAGAAAGATAGCTGTCAGGAGGCATGTGTTGATTGGTATAAGGAAATGCTAAAAAAAATACCAATGAGATAGCTCAAAACACGTCTACGACCAAACACAAGGTGACAAATCATGGATCTACATTTATGAGCTCGAAACAAACTAGCAATTCACTATTTAGGTCTCAGAAAACCCAGTCATGTCGCAACTGTACCCCTTGAACAACGTAGAACCGTCAATTCTGAAGTCTTGGGAGAATTGAGAATTGGATTGAAAACTTATAGATACCAACTGTTTCGAAAATTGGTTCAATCGAATGCAAAAATGGATTTATCATCATACAGAATACTTAAAAAAAATAAAACTGTTTTTACTGATTGTTAGACACAAAACTTAAAAGGCAGCCCTCGTATAAGCAATATTTTCTATTTATTTATATTTGTGTAAAAACACATACTAGTTGTTCGTTTATTTTATGTATATATGTAATAGACACAAATGCTATATATTTCAAATAGTATCCGTTTAAAAAAGTCTAACTGCAAAGAGAACTAAATCAATATAATAAAGACATCAGAAAAATATCAGTTTTTCACTGAATTCAATTAAAAAATAAATCAAATCAGAACTATTTATTTTTAATGTAATAAAATTAGAATAAACAACACCCATTTAAGAAAAAAATAACCCGACAGATTGTCAGAGATAGTTTTGTCAATATTAGTATTTAAACTTAATTTTAAGTGTATAAATCGTAAAATTATGGTCTTGAATAAATATTTAGATTTAGATCTTAGATGTTCTCAATTTACATTATTATAAGTTTGCATATACTTATATTTATTTGTAATTAAATGTTAGAGAATAACAATGATACCTGTATTTCTATAGTTGACATTGATAAAAGAACCATCCGATTTATCTACAAATTAAGACACATTTTCTCATTCTATATAGAATAGATAATCCATTTAATATATAAATCACTTCAGATTCGCGTGATATTGCATTTTGAAAGTAACTGCATGTAAACTTCTGTAGTACTGCATATCATCCTATAAGTAGTTGTATAGGATGATATGTAGAAATGTTGTCTTGGCTAAAATATTATTAGTCTATTATCATGAAAGATCTGTACGAATTTTTCTAAATTTTTGAGTTGATATATCTAGTATCAGCACGAAATGTTACTTCTATAATACTATATTACATTGTATAGCATAGAAATAATGGGAAGTAAGTGCGTACATCAAGTAAATAAACTGTCTTAAAAGAATTAGACACACATTAGCTATGGAAACTCTAATTTCAAAGAAGTTAACAACTTTTAATATCTAGTATCAATAATATCTATGCACTCACTTTTTCACTAAAACATACAAGTAGTTGTTAACAAACGAAATTTCAAAAAAATATATAGGTATATATTTAGATTTAAATATAAAAATTTATCCTAAGTCTAGCTAAATGCGTAGTCACAGAGTTAAACACGTGGTGATTATCAATCGAAACAATGATTCTTAAATTTTAGACAAGAAAAATTGGACGCAACTGTAGAACCTTGAATTCGAAATTATGTATTAACACCTAAATTTATTGGAAATCACAAAATCAATTAAGTTAAGATAAGTAAGTCGTGTTATTAGAGCTGATGAAAATCATCCCCAAAATGGAGAATGGGGGCCCAATGATCAGAAATGCAATATAAAGGTCGTACAAAATTAAAATGAATGCACTGTCCGTCTATCCATACCAATGAGTATGTAAAAGATCAAAGATGAAGAGGAACTCCTAATAGAGAGTAAAGAATCACAATCTACATGGTTAATTATTTATTTAAAAATAGTTAAAAATAGTTTTATTAAATTTATTCGAAATATTGTGTCGACATTCAAAGAGAAACAACTACGTATTTGACATAGAAAAGGACAAAGTATTTTTTAATGGAAAATTACTTAACAAATTGAATTATATATTGTATTTATATCTCTATAGAAGTGTATATGAAATAATAAATAATTTATTTATTAATGATAGTTTATTTGAAGTAATTATACGTGCTCCCAATCACTAAACGTACAATTTGTCGGCACGAAATTAGTAATAATGTCTACTCTCCGAACACTTGTTGAATATTAATAGGATTCTAGTAGCAATTTCTAAACTATAAACTCTATATTTTTTCTAAAAATACTATTTCTCAATAAGTAATCTTTAAATGTATGTAGTTTTATACATTTCTGCTCCACTAAGTAAACTGTACGCATTATTGTATGTCATCTATACGTACATACATACGTGTATTATAGCTAAAGTAAATTCAAAAAAAAGAACTTAAGCAGCAGATGTTTTATTTTCATATGATACTTTTACAAAAAAAAAGGATCCTACAATAATAACACTAACTGAGTGTAAGGTTGATTATGATTTCTTTATGTTTTAGTAAAAAGAAAATAAAAACAAAAACAATAGCTTCGAAATACTCGCACATATACCAGATCAGATATTACCTGCCTTGAAAAGTATGCCAGGTGCATTTTGTTATTCTCTTGCTTTCCTTATCCTTTGGTGATGTGGGATTCATGTATGCAAAAAATGTGTAGCGATTTTTGGTTGTAGATCACATCATTTCTCGCATACTTTACCCAAAATTGTAAATCTTGCTAGAAATCTGTTTAATAATATCAAGTGGAATATGATGTCTTATATCTCAAATTTAGTTACTTAGTTAGTTTGTTCATTTAACAAATTCAAGTTTACCAAGATAACTCAAAAGTGGCCTTCATTTGGTTCCTCTAAAATGATAAAATTTGCACATATAACATAAAAATCAGGGATCTAAAAACTTTTATAAACAAAATAAAAATATGAGCAATAATTAAATAATTTCAAGTAAAAGAATAATGTTAAAAAAAACTTATCATATGAAAATTTTTGTTGAATACTACAATATATCTGCAATGCAATTACTTGCCATCTTTTATGACGATATAGAAAACGGTTTGAAAGCAGTTCCAATACCTAGAAGGTTTAGCACTGATCCCATCTTCAAAAACTTTGTTTTAAAAATACATAATTTTTTTTTATTTAGAGTAATTGTTAGTTCACTTTTTTAAATGTTTCTATAAATAAATAAAATAAAAAAATGTAAATTAGTTTTTATTTTTATATAATTCTCTATATAAATATTTTTTTATTGTCGGAAAATAAGCCAAAGAGATAATTAATAGTTTTTTCTAATGTTGAATAATAAACTCATTTAATAGCCAGACAAATGAAGATTTAAATTAAACATTAAAATATAAATAATAATAAATAATAATATTTAAATATTTAAATAAATATTAAATAAACATTGTGATATAAAATCGGTTATAATAAATGTAAATCATGTTGTGTTTTATTATAAGTTTTTGGCATCAAATATTCAAATAAACGATAAGAATGCTGAATTACCAAAGAAAGAAGTCAATAAGACCGACTGTAAGGCCTAACAACATTTCAGATTTTTTTCAACATAAAAACGTATTGCAATGCAGTTGCTGCCGTACTTCCATCTGTTAGGGGTAGTTCCATTACTAAAGAAGTTCTGCGGCCGTCGTGCGTGGGACTACTACCAATTCGTCGCCATCGTTTCTTTACATAAAACGAAGTGTGCCGTATTTCCGTGCCGAAAATGAGTGGCTCATTTCAGTTAACTTTAGTCTGCTGCGATGCTAACGTGACAATCGACCGCTGAAATAATGCATGTAACGATTTAGGCAATAAAATTACTTGTGATTTCAAATTAAAAAAAAAAAAACTCCAGTGCATTCAATGTGATTAAAATATTTAATTTAAGTTTTTAACTTAAGAACGGAAATCGAACAGATTGAAATGATTATTTGTATCTCAGGCTTTATTTTTGGTGAAAGGTACACGGTTTCATAAAAATATTGTTAATTATCTAAAATAAACGTTTTATATTTATAATTATAATTATTAGAATCTGGACTTATTGCGTTCCAGTATTATTTGCCTTCATTAGAGTGAGTGATAGCTCTTAGCTATTAAAGCGAAGTGGAATATAACTATCCGGAGATCATCAAAACCAATTATTGATTTTTCTACAAAGATTATAAGATGATTTTATATCAAAAAAATATTAAAGAATAATACGAAAATAAGTTTAGTGAATAATAAAAATTTTTAAAAATAAGAACATTTTTATTCTGCATATTATATATTTAAATATTATATATCTACTTGCACTAGTCCTATTGGTATAGTATGTAGTATGTAAACTATGTTACATACATATATTACTTAAACTTTTGTGAATAAACTGTTTATTGAGTTGTGAAGGTATTTATAACTACTAAAGGACACATCGGAGACGTTACCATTGTCTATGTAATTTTTTAAGCAAGTATTTGAAGCAGAGATTTTTGTCAGTTTATCCATAAAATGTTTATAAAGTCTTACAATTGATTAACTATGACTTATAAACAATTTAAATATCCATTGGATATTAAACAATATTTTTAAATATAATATATACAGTATCTCTTGATAATCCGTATACGATCAATTATGTCATTTTTTTCTACTCTAGTAAATGTCGTGTCTTATATATGCAATTTTCATATATCCTTTTGCAACAATGATAAAAAGATAGGAAGATATTTTCGATAGATAGATGCTCATGTCATCACTTTTGGTTTAACATTTGACGCCACATTCATGACTTAATTGGTGATTTCTGTTGTAAGTCGAATATCGAGTTAAGACAATCATGTGTTTCATACCATATAATTCGGACACATGCTTATTACAAGTCATTTGATAATAAAAATGAATTTAGTAATACTTACTCATATGAAGAATCTTATATACACGTACCTATACCAATAACTATATTTTTCTACGACTAAAAAACACATAAATAATAATTTTTTATATAATTGTTCGATCGAATAATGATCAAACGAGCTTTGAAACATAATGAACCTTACTGCGTGTGCATTAAAATTATTGTTGAATTATATAATTAAATTTGTATCTATAATTAAAATTAATAATTAATAATTGTATTTAAGATACTATAAACCTTACTTATTTCATCTTTTATGTATAATTTCAGTTTTCCTCAAAAGCCAATTGAGAGAAGTGGATCCATTCAATATGGAATTACGGTACCAACGGGCTCAACTTCCTCCGGTTCTACACTGTCAACGGAAAGTGGTGGTTATGTATATTTACAACAGCACTATTCTCCCTCAACATTATCAAATTCTTCCACCGCTATCAACTATCCAGTTGGTCAGCAACCACATATGATGTATCCGCAGCAACAATCCCAGCAATATCCAACGTGCCATCAACAGCAATTAATTCACCAACCAAACAGTATGTCTTCTGGTAAATATATCCATCCATATACGTTGATATTAAACATATTGATCAATTTTTTTTTGCAGCTATACAATATGGGCATCAACATCATCATCATCACCTTATACATGGCCATCATCATCATCATGGTGGAGCTGTTGTTATTGCTGGCAGTAGCATTGGCACGGGATTTGGTGGTAATGGTCAAACACAAACCATCCAACAAAATTTGCACAAAAAAAATTCGATAAGAAATGGTGGCGATGTTTTAAAACGTTCTCGAGCACAAACGGCGTAAGTAAAATAAACTTTATTTTGCTTAAGATTTATAAATTTAAACTAAATATTATACATATGATATATACATATATTAAAAACACATAAACTGTTTATATATTTATTTAAAAACATAATATGAGAAGATTAAAATTATTTCTATTTTAGTTACAACAATTAAATTATTTTAAAATTTTTAATATATATGTCACAGTTCTTTTGTTTTATAAGCTTCGTATTAAGTTTACAAAAAGTTATTATGTCAAAAAAACAGGCATCCGATATTCAAAAAAGTACAAGTATATATCCATTTAGTTCTCCTAGTTTGTTCATCAGTTTGATTTATCAATGTATTTAGAAATTGATATTCTATACCCCACACCTACAATATTAAATGAAATGATAGTTTTGATCACAAAAGGATGGTTCAGATTGCAATTTGTTACAAAAAGTGAAAGTCCAATGGATATTCCACTAATCAGAAGTTATATTATAAAAATTCTTGTATTTTTGATGTATTTAAATTAAATTTTGTTATTTAATAAAATAACGTTATGTTTGTTGTATTATAATATATTCAATGATGACTTAATTGTCAACAAATCATCTTAATCCTCAAGATATATATTGAGGATTATATATATATACAATATATTCTGTTGGCTACTTTTTTTGTAATCTCTACATAAAATTGTCAAAATTTACAATTTCATAAAATTTTCAATTAAAACTGGTATGAACTGGTAGGTAGACATCTACAGCTCTGTAGATGTCATATGATATGACATAAATTATTAAATGATTTACGTATCTCCTTCGTTCCTTAAGGATAGTCCATAAATTTCCGCAGTAGCGGCGGATAGTCCATAAATTTTCAATAACACCAAAATTAAGAACTCTATTAAGTAACTTGATTTTCTAAACTTTATATTTTCATGTCAAATTCCTATTAAGCCAACACATCACCTGGTAGAATAATGTATTCGAAATCACTATAGCTACTCAATTAATTTGAATTCTTGACAATATATTATATTGTGAAAATAACTTGTGTTTCAATAGCAAATTGCAGATACCGTAGCAATTTGGCCTATAGCGTTAGCAGTGCCGAATTGGCCACTCCATTTGACTAGTTAATAATTAAACTAAACTATCGATTCACAAATACTCGAAAAGACAGACGTATATAACATAGCAAGATCAATTCTAACCATTATGCTTTTGAGGAATACTTGGCTTATATAGTTTTAGTTTGTGACATTTTCTTGACTTTGTACAGCAACCATTTTGACAATCCTAATCTATCCTTCATTCATAATAATGCGAAATATATAAAAGCAAAAACTAGAATTTTTTGGAATCAGCATTTCACTTATAATATTAAATCCTATTAATCTAACCTACCTACCCTGTTAAAGTCATAAAAATTGCCTATCATGTTTTTATTTGATTATTTATCAAAGAAATGTTAACTTACAACGCTTAATGATAGCGCTATCTTATCAGGGAAATTCTGCTTACGTTGGTAAAAATAACAATTTTTGCAAAATTTATTCACTTATTTTGAGCAGAGAATTGCTAAAAGAACCTCCTTATTAAAATTTAAGAAAAGATCTCCTGCATTCTGTGCAGTGATTCTTACGAAAATTAAGTAAACAAAAATTTAAGACTATTAAGCAAACAGCTGTTGTGTTCAATAAATGGATTTCATATAATTAAAATATTTGTAGGTATGAACTCTCTCAAGATTTACTGGAGAAACAAATTGAGTTGTTAGAACGTAAATACGGTGGTATACGTGCTCGAAACGCAGCAATTACAATTCAGCGAGCGTTTAGACATTATATGATGGTGAAGAAATTCGCCTCGATTACTGCAATGGCCAAAGCGGAAAAACGTTTAAGTCGTCGCATGATAATAGCTACTGGTGATGACGGACCAACCTCAAATTCATCTTTATCTTCAGCATACGGAAGTGCCACAGAATCTCAGTTAGATGTATCCCAAACATCACAAAGTCAACTACAACAGATACAGCAGCAACAGCAACAATCACAACCACGCGTTACCATAATGGCTGGTCCGCCAATAGGTTTGGCTTCGAATACACCTTTAGCTCGTGCACCTCCAACACGTTCATTATCTATGCGCGAACGACGTCAAATAGATAGTAGCCCAATACCACGTAGTCAATCAGGTAAACATGAAATATTTAAAGCTATCTTATTTTTTTTAATAATTTATTATTATTATGTTTAGGTGCGTCATCAGTTTCAGTGGCCAGTGCTTCCTCAGGACCCTCAACGGTATTGAGTTCAGGTGGGACTCACCCTCATGTTAACCTTTTACATGCTGCCGAGCCCCATTTTTATAGTGGGCATCATATATCAGGAGCACAAACAACTCCTTATTATACAGGTTATCAGGGTTTAACTCATGATACAAGTTTCGCAAGCTCTGCGAATAGCTCTCAGATGGATTCATCTCTGAACATTTCTTGGGTGAGTGCCTCACCACATACTCCATATTATTCTGCAGCGCAAATATATATGCGTCCTAAAGGATCACTTACGTCTTCAGAACGAAAAAAAATACCTCCTGAAGTTCCAAAACGAACTTCATCAATTACAGCACAACAACAGCAAGCTCAGCACTTAGCAGCACAACAACAGCAACACCAGCAATTATTAGTTATGCGTCAAACACCTCCTCCACCATCTCTAATTCGTTCAAATGGCCTTTGTAAAACGGCTGAGAATGGAAGTCTTACTTCAGTTCAAAGTTCGGGAAGTGATTCAAGTGTCACATCTGCTGAGCGAATTGCAAACAGTGACCTTGGCTCAGATCGGTCTAACTCACCTCATGTTTGGAAACGAGGAGCAATGATAAATAGTTCGCAACAATTTGGCCATATAACGGACGTATCATATGCACAAGTCCACAATGCTTCAGTTTTAACAGTGGCCTCAGGAGGTAGCGTAAATGCGACTACGGATGATCATGCAATTTCATCTCATACAAGCGCTGCACAATATGAACAACACGAACAACAGGATCATCAGCTCGGTACCCCTGCAACAACCCAAAACTATAAAGTCTCAGAGACAATAAGGAAACGACAATACCGGGTTGGCTTAAATCTGTTTAATAAGAAGCCTGAAAAAGGAATAACTTACCTGATTCGAAGAGGATTTTTAGAAAACACACCTCAAGGTGTAGCAAGATTTTTAATTTCTCGTAAAGGGCTTTCTCGTCAAATGATTGGTGAATATTTAGGCAATTTACAAAATCAATTTAACATGGCCGTTTTGAATTGTTTTGCAATGGAGTTAGACCTTTCAGGAATGCAAGTTGATGTGGCATTACGTAAATTTCAAGCATATTTTCGTATGCCTGGTGAAGCTCAAAAAATAGAGCGTCTTATGGAAGTATATAGTCAACGGTATTGTCAATGCAATCAGGATATTGTTGGTCGTTTGAGATCATCTGATACGGTAAGCACAAAAAATCTACACATTAGTTTAAGTTATAAATAATAATTTTAAAATTTTAAAAGTCGTATGCTATTATCATTATCATAATAATTAGACCACTAAAATAAAATTTTTTTAACAGATCTTTGTATTGGCATTTGCAATTATTATGTTAAATACTGACTTGCATACCCCAAATTTAAAACCAGAACGACGAATGCGTGTTGAAGACTTTATTAAAAATTTGCGTGGCATTGATGATTGTCACGATATCGATAAGGATATGCTCTCTGGAATTTATGAACGTGTTAAAGCCAATGAATTTAAGCCTGGCAGCGATCACGTCACACAGGTTATGAAAGTTCAAGCCACTATAGTGGGTAAAAAGCCGAATTTAGCTTTACCACACCGTCGTTTGGTTTGTTATTGTCGCTTGTACGAAATACCTGATGTCAACAAAAAGGAGAGACCAGGCGTTCATCAACGTGAAGTTTTTCTATTTAACGATCTATTAGTGATTACAAAAATATTTAGTAAGAAAAAATCATCGGTCACATATACATTTCGTAACAGTTTTCCGCTCTGCGGAATGGTTGTATCAATGCTTGATTTATCTAATTATCCATTCTGTATCCAACTATCACAGAAAGTGGATGGAAAAATATTAATAACATTCAATGCTCGGAATGAGCATGATCGTTGCAAATTTGCAGAAGATCTTAAAGAGTCTATAAGTGAAATGGATGAAATGGAGACATTGCGAATTGAAGCTGAGTTGGAACGGCAGAAATCCGCTCGTAATCGTGCTACAGGAAATTCAGAGAACCGCGATAGTGGCGTAGCAGATGTAGAAGTTTGCCCATGCCCATTTCAAAATGTTCAAGCAGGAGATCAAATACCTTGCGCTTCAGATTCTTCACAACAACTTAAGCGTAGTGCGCTTAGTAACAGTTTGTTAGATATGCATGAACAATGTAAGTGTACTTATTATCTTTATAAAGTTTAAATTTTATAATAAATTCTATTTTCAGTTGGAAATGACAAACCACAGAGAAGAGGCAGCGTAGGTTCACTTGATAGCGGCATGTCAATATCTTTTCAGTCAACTACGACAAGTAGTGCTTCACGAGAAAATGCTGCAGTTATTGCAGCTGCTGCTAATGCTGCAGCTGCAAAAATCAGATTCAATCTTCCAAATGCTACAATGCCAAATCCAGGTGGAGCATGTGCCACAGGTGGAAGTGTACAAGGTTACAGTCATCCTAACTTGCATCAACCTCATTCAGTCCTAATGCAACAGCAATTAATGGTTCAACAGCAATTACAGCAGCAGCAACAACTGTTGCAGCAACAACATACACAGTTGCAGAATCAGTCTCATACATCTGGGCAAACATTAGTTACTGGTCGAATACCAGGGCGGGAACGTAAATTGTCTCGCTCGGATGAAAACGGTCGATCAACCGAGGTGTAATTAAAGCATCCCATTTTCCATTTGAATCTGGATTGTAAATTATGTTTTTAAATATTATTTAGTATTTAATTTAAACCTTGAAATTGAAATATATTAAGGGCTATCTTGCTCTAGTCTTGGTTTCGTTTTGTCGGGAGAATAATTTATGATTTTATAAATATATATATTTTTTTTTTTTGTTAATATAAATACACAAATTTGTATATTTTATCCTTAATAAAATTATTAATAGGTATCATCAAACAGTATACATATGTCAAAGTATGATATTTAAATAATACAAACTATTTTTATCCAAATGTGTATATGCGCCAAATTGAAATCGATTCGTAATAATTGTCTAAATTAGTTAAAAGTAAACATCATATTTATTAATTTAAAGAAGTTAATCAATTTTATTAAACAAACAACACGACATAATTTTGCATTTAAAAAAACTTAACTTCGAAATGTTCCTTTTTGTTTAAATGAAGTTGTACAGAAAATTACCGTGTTACTAACATTTAATGCTATTATACATGTTAGCTTAAATATTCCTTATTCTTTATTATCTATTTATAATGATTATATATTTACGGTTTTATTTACTAATAATCAATATTTCTTAACTTTTCAATTGTATTTTTAAAGAAATTAACAATCTTCTTATTAAATTCGAATCCCTATAAATAATTGATATAATAAAAGACTTACATTTTAATATATATACATGAATTATAGTAAATAAATCACAAATAAATGGAGAAATATATGAGTATTTTACTTTAAGCCAAAAAGACTAAACCATTTTAAATTCAAATTTGTAAAAATATTAAGTTGTAGTTGTTTTGAACTTGACGAAATTGCTACCACCCAACTTTCACTCGGTATAAAATTAACTGGAAATGCATTAATTTGCAAATGCTAGACAAAAATCATATTATTTTGGTACCATAATTTTTGACAATCCAGGGATTATTTGACCCTGCAATGAACCAAGTTCTACTAATTCTCCATCCACGGTAATAATGCCACCAGACGGCTCTAAACGAAATGCAGTAACTGCCACAACATGTATGAATTCATTATTTTTAACTGGTAAATGAGTTCCAGAACTCATATTCATTAAAAAATTTAAAAGTTGAGATCGACTTATTCCATTTCGAATAATAACTAAATATATCGTGCCATCATTCAATTTGCTGTAAGGTGAAAAGTAGCAATCACTGCTAAGATGTGATTGATAAACGGCATGCACCATAATGAACTCGCCTTCTTCCACTTCCCAATTATCTGGAATGGGATCATTTAAATGAGGACCAGATATAGTTGGACCATAATATTGCTCTGATCCACTTATTGGATTCATTTTATTTTGTTCATAATCACTATCGCTGGCTACACTTCGGTAAATACTCTCAGAAATGGAATAGTAGGTACTCTTTCTTGAACCCGCCGATAACCAACTTCCACATCTCGAGCGGAATGATTGGTTACCGGTCGTTTCTAATGATATGACATCATCGAATTCATTATCACCATTGCATTCAAAAGGTTGGAAGTTTTTGGAATCTGTATTGTTTAAAAATGCATTGAAGCTCGTATTATTTTGTTTTGCTTTTTGTTCTTCCATGGAACAAAGTTCATCATTTTTATTATATTTCATTTGATATGCGACTTTGCCGCGATATGTTCGTAGTCTTACAAGCCTATGTAAGGTCCATATTGTAAACCGCTGATATCCTAAAGATCGTAGACGTTCACTTTCTATATCTATATCAGATATGAGTCCCCAACCGACAGATAGAAATGAGTACATAATCTATAACATATAAAAATGTTTTATATAATTGTTTTTATTTTTATCTTTACTATTACTTTGTTTTTTAGTTCTATTTGTACTATATCCATTGGACTGGTTTTCCCACTAATAACCGTTAAGGCTGCACTTAATATTGGTTTTGGTTCATATGGTTCTCTGAAACAATTTCAATTGAAACTAACAAATTGACTTGAGTTGTATATACTTACTTATATCTATTAGCAATAGACCTAGCAAGCCCATTACCGGATCCACATGGTATAACTCCTATTGAGATATGTTGGAACAAACTATTCCAGTCAGATCTTTGTAAAAGACCATTGATTATTTCATGTAAAAGCCCATCACCTCCGACGGCGACTATTCCACACCATTGTGAAATGTTACGCATACGTACAAAGTCGACAGCATATTTAGAGTTTTTCGTTATGTACAAATCGTATGGTATCTCAGCTTCATTTAAGATTGGCACAACGTACCGATTAAAATGCTCTCGTGCCTTACCCGATCCTGATTTGGGATTAAGTAAAAAGAGCAGTCTTCCATTTTCGCTCAATAATACTGTATTTTGAATTGATTGTTTTTTATGAAACTTTAAGGCCTTATACCAACGATCTGCTTCTCGTATATTTTCTTCAAAAGTATCAAAAGATCTGAATCTTAAAGTAAGTACAGTGCGCGCCCGACGAAGTGTACTTCGTATGTTTTTCTTCAAAATATAAGCAAATACATACAAAAAAGCGCTGACATCGCCTTCTGCTGACAAATTTACTTCAGTACTGCTTGTTATAGGCTGAGTAGAAGATAAAGAACTGCAAGAGCACTTTGAAGAGCGTTTTGATTTCTGTAAACCACACCGCCCTCCCACAATATCACTTATGTTAATTAATTGTTCCTTGCTTCCATTCACAGTTTCACGTTGTAGAATAAAGCCTCTTGAATTCAACTTTACTTTAAACACATGATCCTTCTTTTTACTAGTATAAAAGATATCGCTCAATTGCATCGCTCCATCTGTATCGTCCTTTGGAACTGTTTCAATGGCTACCAAGTCATTGTCCTTTTGTTCGATCATCTTTGCCCAAATATAATATTTGTGTTGGAAAAACAAATATAAGACCCCATTTTGTTAAGGCGTTAACATATTTTTACCTTCCATAATTATGTGTAGGCATTTACAACCGTTTGCTATTTTATATATCCATATAAAATTTATTTAATCTTATAAATAAAACCAACACATTTTAGGAAGCATTTGCTTTTCCTTTGCAAAGAAACTTGTTTTAACCAAAAATATTTATGGCCAAAGAATTAGGAATGTTAGAGATATAAAGAAATATTGGTTACTTTTAAGTAACCGTTTATATTTTCAAGTTGCTTAAAGTTATATATATATATCATATAATATAAATACATATATAATAAGAGGATTTACAAAATTTTTAAATAAAAACTAAAGGTTTTATAAATTTTATATATAAACGTAATTGTATATATATACAATTTAAAATAAATATGTATGTAAAGAACTAATATGGCGTTTACACTGGCCGAAAATGGCTCATTTTGAATGAGCTATTTGAAAGTGTTTACATTCGTTGTATTTCATTTGTTCTCATTTCAAACAGCTGATTTTTCAACTTGCATGTTGATTTGATTTTTGGCCTGTGCCAAAAATATTTTGCATGAAGGTTAAATATGCCTTCAAACCTTACAGTATAAACTTAAAACATATTTTTAACTTCGATTAATTACTTTTTGGGAAGTAAAAGTTCTAAAAAGAAGTGCATCGTTTTCAAGGAAATGCAACCACCAAACATTTGTTTACCTTTTTTTGTAAATATGTCAAAGACAGCTTTTTCAAACTGTCAAAATGCCATGAAGAGCTTTCATTTAGGGTATATTTAATGTATTCCTTTATATTTAGAACATATTTGGAATGCGTTCGAACGTCGTTGAGACGTATTCAAACAGAATGTGATGAAATGGATCGCATTCGCGCTTGAATTTTTGTATGCAAGAATGAAAGAATGTTGTATGCAAGTAAAATTATTTATTTCAGGATAACATCAGGAAAGCAATAATTGAGATCTCACAAGTTTGATTTATAAATTTGAAATTGTGTTTAATGTAAAACGAAAAAATATTACTCGTAATGCGTGTGGAACCATAAAACTATGGGAGGAAAATCTTCTTTGATGAAAAAGGTGAAACAGGTTTTTAGTAACCGCGTCCGAAGTGCAAACAAAAGTGCACTTCACCCAACATTTTAGGTAAGTGTTCAATAAGTGAAATTTTTATCATATCATTATTTTTTTGTATTTAAAACCACATAATCTTTTACGATTAATATTTGATGTTTTATTTAAAAGTTAATGTTATGTTAACTTTTCTTTTTTATTTTGAAACAGAAAGAATCAGCAATGTATTGTGATTTTCAACGGAGCCCCCGTCATCGTGGAAGTTTGTCAATAACGTGTATAGAATTTTGGAGAACTTGCCTATTGACAACACCTTCGAATTAATTTCTGATAGTCATCCTCACTGTTACTGTCAGCGTCGTCAACATTATCGTCAACATCTTTGAAGTCCAAAAAAGAACACACCTACAAAGAAAAGAAAAATCAATGATAACCGACTATATTTGTGTATTTTTATTTTTAATATATTATAAATTATTAAAATTATAAATGTAATAATATAAATAAATTTTTTATAAATTTTATAATTATATAAAATCTGATTATATGAAAAATATATAAGTATATATTTTTTGTTGTTTTTATTTTTAGTTTATAAGTTATTAGTGTTATTATTAACTATTAGTTAAAATAAAACTTACTGAAAATTTGTTTCAAACACCGCCTTATTTCTTTTCTATTGGATTGTGGTTGTTTAGTGTTCAAACTTATTTTGAAGCCCTCTGTTGTCTTCTCAGAACCGACATACGGATTTCATTTTTATCTAAAATAGCAACTCAGTAAAATTAATAATAATTAATATTTACTGCCTGTATTTACCAGAAGTCCAGCACTTTCTTTGGTTTCTAGTTATCAATAAAGATGTTTTGATTTTGAATAATTTGTAATTTTTTGTTTTTTTGTATATGCAGAAACTGCCGCTTTTATATTTGCTGCGTTTTCTTTCCTGCTGATTTATTTTCTTCTAGGAATACAACATTTAATATCATCTGTTTACAATTAAAATGTAAACACAGAAAAGCTTTAAAACTAGAACTTTTTGACTCATAAAAGCTCTTTCCTATTCCTTAAGTAACTCATGATAATGTAAACGCAAAAAGCTCAATGTTACTATATGACTTACTAAGTACGTAGTGGAAACGTAGTATTAGTTTCATTTGGCTCTCTGAACAAGGCATTAATTTCGTAAAAATGAAATTAAGTTAATTTCGAAAATGCTCATACTGTCACAAATTAAGGAACTCATATGTTTTTTATAACTATAAAGGATGGCATTCAGTAGTTTTATTAGCTTTAGCAAATTTCAAGTATGTAAATTTTTATTTTTCATTCTATTTTAAATTAATTACAGTTACCGTTTTTGCTCTATATTCAAATTTGAAAATTTACACTGCTTTCAAAATATTTTTCCGGTTTTATTAAAGGCAATTGTCATCTTTTGCTTGAAATTTATCTTACGCATAGTTGCATTTGAAATGTACCTTCATTTCAGCCTTCATTTCAACGAAATTAAGGCCATTTTCTTAATTTTGTTCTAACCTCAAAACTTAATTTTGTATGGAAAAAACAACTTAATTTCACTGAAACGAAGATGAAATTAAGATTTTCACGAAATTAAGGTCTGTCTAAACATAGCATTATAATATGTTAATATAAAAACACATATTTGCTTATTAGATGTATTACCTACATTAAATTTCAACTTCTTATTCATTTATAATTCTGCAATTACTAAAAAATACAATTTTCTCTCAGCTTGTGACAGTGACCACAAACTATAATAATAATAATCTGTTTGAGTATTACACGGCGAGTGTTAGCAGAGTTGAATTTTAAATTGTCCCACTAGGGTTTTCTACATCAGTTAGAGAAAAACTTACATTACAACACTGAATCAGATAAGATAATAATTTTCTTTGGATAACTACACCTTTTAAGTTTGTCATCAGAGAAAAATAACATTGTGGATTTTTCTATTTATTTTTGTTCGTTTATTTAGTATTTTCTTTAAATATTAAGTTGTTAATATTTTAAATGACTTCTTATGTGCGAGCCTTGTACGATTTCTCTGGGGAACCCGGTTCGTCGGAAATTTCTATAACTGTCGGTGAGGTCTTGGCTGTTACAAGTACAGACGTGGGGGAAGGATGGTGGGAGGGTAAAAATAATCGAGGTGAAATTGGACTTTTCCCTGCTGCTTATGTTGAAGTTATGTCTGCAGCGGATGTACAAAAACAAAACCAATCACTTACCAACTCGGATGCACAGCCTTCAGTCAACAGGTACGATCACACAGCTGATGACTTCAACGATGGTGACGATTGGGAAGATGATTGGGACGATGACAACGATACATATTCGGAAATTGGACCAGGTGGACACGCAACTAAAAGTTACTCATCAAATATGGCACATTCCAATAGCAGTTATGATAATAAAAACTTACCTGCTGCACCAGCAGATGATAGCATTTCGCTAGCATCAACCGCTGCAACGAATAATACTACAACACTTAAAAAATCGAGCATGTTTAGTAAGAGTTCAGACTCATATATATTAGGGCTTGGCAATAAAGATAAATTACCGGAAAGTGAAATCGTATACATAGTGCAAATAGACAATTTTTATCACTGGCAAGCAAATAACCAATCTTATAGTGTTATTGTGGCAAGTCCAAAAAAAGAATCAAAATTTAAGGGAATAAAAAAGTTTATAGCTTACCAACTAACGCCAAGTTTTAATAATATATCGGTAAGTAGAATAAGTGTTAAAGAGGAATAAAGTTTTGGATCTGAAATATGAAACTTTTATTTATTTAAATTATATCCTTAAAATATTTAGGGAAATATTTATAATTGTGTGCACAAAATAATTTTTAAAATTACTTTTTACATCAGGTGTCTCGTAGATACAAACATTTTGATTGGTTTCATGAACGTCTTGTGGAAAAGTTCTGTCTTATTCCTATTCCTCCGTTACCAGATAAACAAATATCAGGGAGATATGAGGAACAATTTGTTGAGCATCGGCGTGTTCAACTGCAAGAATTCGTAGATTGGGTGTGTCGTCATCCTGTTCTTTCGAAATGTGAAGTTTGGTATCATTTTTTAACTTGTACTGATGATAAAATCTGGAAATCAGGCAAGAGGAAGGCCGAAAAAGACCCTTATGTAGGTGTGACATATTGTTGGGCAATATCACCACCAGAAAAGCAACTTCTACAGTCTCATGTCGACGCCCAAATGGATAGCTGTTCACAATTTATTCATGCAATGGACTCTTCTGTCAAAAATTTGCTTGGCATTTGCGGTGGTAAATGATTAGTTATTATATGTCGTATAAAAGTGTAAACCTTATTTTTATAGACAATGCAAAACGCTACCAAATCCAAAGTAAAAAGGAATTTCAACGAATTGGAGATGGGTTATCAGATATGGCTAAGGCATTGAGCATAGATGAAAGACGATCACCAACCAAATCAGGCGTTGCATTATCAGAAAGTGTGGGACGAATAGGAGGAATATTTATTGGGGTCGGACAAATTTTTAGTGATCAGCCGAAATTAGATTGGATACCATTTTCGGATCGCTTACATATCTACAGGTTAACATTTTTTTCTTCAAATAGAAATATAAATAAAATATTTGTTATATTTAGAGGAGTTTTAAACTGCTTTCCTGACATTTTATCAACACATAAGGAAGCGGTGCAGAAACGAAAAGAATGTGAACGTTTAGCAGCCGACCAGAAAATGAGTAATTCGCAGATGGCTGATGTGAACCGCCGAACTGATGTAATATCTTACGCTGTTATGGCAGAAATGACACATTTTAAGCAAGAAAGAGATACTCACCTCAAACAGACATTAAAATCGTTCATAGAAGAACAAATTAAATTTTATTCTACTGTTGTCTCCAAGTTACAAGAAGCTTATCGTCAGTTTGACTGAAAAATATAAAGCACAAAGATAATTATTAAAAAATTTATAATCTTAACATTCGCAAAGAGCAGTTTTGGTTTTTAAAAGTATATCTTCTTTATTTTTTACATTTTAACCAAATTTTTTATGTATACACACATAATATTTGTATAAATATAACATTAAAGCAATTAAATAAAATGTTGAACATATATTTTATAAATTATTTTATTATGAATTTATATATTGAATGCTTATTAATAAAATATACATGTAATTAAGTGTATTTGAATTCTTTTATTTCATGTTGAAAATAATTTCAATTTTGTGTATTATATGTATATCTGTACTTTAAAAGTATTTGTTTGTTTATATATATACTATCATGTTCTATAGGATACGACAAAACCGTTGTATTAACTTCATATGCAATATATATTTCAAATATAGAAAATACAGTACAATCCGATCTTAAGTAATTAGTTGTAAATAACAAACATTAAAAATGTTGTCTCTTAAAAAATAATGTTGCATTTACATATATTGCATTCGAAATAATTCAAATAAATTGCATTCAACTATAGTTCTACTCTTTATTATATACTACATTTAATGGTTTCGATTAAAATCTGTAAATAAAAGTAAAAGACCCAAATTATATATTTGCCTTCGAAAACCTTAATTTTGTAATTAATGTTCTAGTAACGTAGTTTTGTAGCAAAAGATTAGCTACATTTGTGTATTAACATATTTATTTCTCCACTTCATCGGTATTTATTCATTTAATTTGAAAAATTAAAAAATATTTGTAATATATCAGAGTGCTGGAATGAAAAATTTATTATTCTCTGTTTGCACTAAATCTTAAGGGTATGTTAAAAAAACTTACTCTTTATTCTAAAATTTGCTCATTTTAATTATGGCAGTGTGAATTACTTTTTCTGTACATAAAACTCAGTAATGCTGACATATACACATATGGATAAAAATATACATATGTATATATTTCTGCAATATTAAAAAATGAACACGACATAAATCAAAGCAAATAAATTAAAATCAATCGTCCACAGGGCAATGCTATTTCATTGGTCCTCTTCAATGTTCACCCCCAGAGGGTGTCAAAGTCGTAAAATATAAAGATAAGTAACTGCTCAATTGTCGCCACTAACTAAAATAAGTATCTGCAGCTATCCTTATTATTTCCTCGCTAAACAGATTTCCGTGAAAATGCCTATTTCCACCGGTGAATTCAGGATATCCACCACCAACAAACCAAAAATTCTGGATACCATATGCTTACTCTCTCTGCTATGTGCAGTCAATTAAAGAATTGCGGCATCGAGCTATTTATTTGTTAATATTTTTTGCGGCGCTCTTCTTTATCTTTCAATACTTCTCTTTTAATTAAAGACTAACAATAAGTTACATACATATTACAAATTCATATACCATGGGTCTTACTCAAACAGTTCAGCGCTAATAATGAATATGATTTATGGTTTTTAATTTAGCCACTGATTTATAATTGGTCGGTCTGACAATGTTCTATCGTAATAGCAGTTTTCTGACTTTTCAACGTATTTTGTTTTAATTTTTTTAATTCAGATTTTACCATTGCTATCTCTCTAGATCTTTTTGAGTGTCGATGTTTCTGATATGGCACATTGTCGGTTTTATAGCTATTAATATTTTCAACTGAGCTCTTTGCAAGATTGCAATGTTCGATAGTGGTTATCAAAATTTTGGAGGCCATATGGCCAAATTCGTTTCATAGCACTCTTGTATAAGTGAAGCTTACAATCTAGACTTAAAAAAATTGGCTATTGTGTAGAGACTGAATAGGTTAAGTAAGTTAAATAGGTTAACTACTTTCCAGTATTATTTTGTTACCAAGTCACTTCGCTAAGTAAATCCACTATCTACAACAAAGTGAATCTTCTATCCTAATTGGTGTTATAAAATTATGAAAAAAGTATGTAAACAGCATATTTTGTTGCATTTATAATTTTTATTATAAAATAAAAGACATTTAATGGTTTATATTATTTATAAAAAAACAAAAACTAAGAAAACAAAAATTGCACATAATTAACACATTTGTTTATAGATATTTAAAAATACAAACATTTTATATTTGCATATATGGAATGAATTCAAAACATTTTTAAGGGATCACGTTAGTTTTAAATAAGTGTTTTATATAAACTAAATCAGCATATTTTTATTACATAACTAAAACAAATTCTATATACATTCGAATGAGGCTTCATTTATATAAACTGTATCTAAACATTCACTTAAAGCATATTTGGCATAATAATCTGGCACAAATTCTCAAAAGGTCTCAGAAGGAATGCTTTAGCTTTAGTCGATTGTGCGAAATTTAAAATGATTGAACGAATTTAAATTTTGGTTAAACATAATATTTTACTGCGTAAATAGAATTTGTATAAGCATGCTTTATATTCAACATAGGAATTTAAAGTTTAAATAACAATAAAATATATTCAAATTAATTAATGGGTAACAAATTCTTCTATTTTTTTACAACGATCTTCTATCCAACAAATAACAGAAAAAAGGAGATTGCTTTAATTCGCATAAAGTTATAAAACATAAAATAAATTATATATAACTACATGTAAATATGCTTTATAAAAATATTTAAATAAATAAAATCATGCTTTCTTCTTCCGACTTCTAATATGAAATGAGGTGAATATTCAGATTCAAGCCAGAGTCAACTGTAAATTTCATACAACTTAATTAAAATTAAACGTTTAAATATCATATTCTCTCCAAAAATGATAAGTTGTTCACTTTAATAAATGTTTAATGGGACTTATTTGTTTTTATTATTTTCTGGCCGATATCCGATTTTTGTATTTTTTCAAAATAGTTCAAATCGCACGATCCTCTTTAATTTAAAATCAAATCAAAGCATTTACTAACAATATTTTATAACAAACTACTTCTTTAACAAATTTTCTAATTAAATTCATATAAATATATAATGAACATTTATATGTCTAACAAAATATTAAATATTTGTGTATATATTATTATGCAAAATACAATGATTACGTGCTATTTGAATGTATGCCATCTTTCTCAAAAGATAAATGATATAAGGATTAGTAATATGAATTAACGCAAAGTGCAATCATAATCTCCGAAGCGCACATTATGCTTATCAAAATAATGATTCATATGTAGGCCATTTTTATCAGGATTGTAAGCCATTCTATATGGATTTAACTGCATATACATTGAAGATGGACTTTGGTTTGTATGTATGTTATTCACATATGGAAATTGAGTATAATTGTTCGAATAATTTCGGTTATTATTATTACTAAGCGACCAGTGATTCGCCTGTAGTTGTTTTTGTTGCCAAAAGTTATGGTCCATATATCTCTCTGGTTCCTTAAATTGTTGTGAAATGTAGTTCTCTCTAATTTGGCTGGTTTGACAATTACCCTCTACTGATGGTATAGATGTCTGTGATGAATTAAAGCAGGGTTTATTACTACCAACATTTGTGTTGTTAGCACTGCTTTTATAAGTATTATTTATTTTTTCAATAAAATTAACGTTATCATTTACGCCATTAGGATATGTACCGGGCCCCTTTAGAGCCCTCTGTTGTCATTCACCAGTTGCTGTTACTGTCGTCCATTGCCACGGGCTACTGTATCCGGTTTTTGCATTACTGCAAATAGTTTAGAAAAATTATTGGTTTCTTTTATTAATTTAACAAAGCAAAAGATTTAAACAATTAAACAGCAGAAAAGTTTACATGAAATAAAGTTAAAATAAAAAAGTTCAGGTTAAAGGGCAATAAACATTATTGTTAAATATTCCGATGCAAAGTATTTAATATAATAAAAAATTGATTCAAAAAATATTAATATGAATCATTTGGTAATTTAAAACTAATACCTTCCAAATAACGGATGCCATAAAGCTGGATTGGTATCTGTATTTACAGTGTCAGAGTTCCTTCCGTTCACTTCTGATGTAACCGCATCCATGATGTTGAAATTTCGTTTTCTTTGTTTAGACAGTTCATTTGAATTAATATTAAGATAGTTCGCATTCGTTTTTGCACTTCTAAATGTACCCTCTGCATGAGCGTCTTTAGATTTTTCTGTCGATTTGTTAACCGATTCACCATAGTTTGCTAAAGAAATAATAGAAGACACATTTTCAGGCTCTAACAGATTCGATAAAGATTTGCATGTCAATCTTGGCTTATTATTTGTATCGTTTTTATTTGAGTTCACATTGTGTGATATCGAACTATCTGCAACAGCATTCGTATTTTCGCAACTAGTTTTATAAGTAGGAGTTATGGTAACGTTACCATTGCGGTCTGAAAGATGAAACGAAGGCAGTGGATTATTTTCAATTATGGATTTTTTACACCGTTTCGCGTCTAATATGTTATTATGAGCTGCATTCGAACTATGTTCACTGGAAGCATGTTGCTGTTTGGGCATATCTTTTTGGGATTTTTCTTGAACTAATGGATCTACACTTGTATTTAGGATATTATGCATTTGATGCTGTACGATTTTTTGAAAAATCGCTAACTCCATTGGATTTTTAAAACCTCCAATGCAGTTACCGAAGTTTTGAGTTGACGCCTCTGTATTCATTTGCTTTAAGCCAGATATTTGATTAACAAAACTTTTATACAATTCATCCAAGTGTTGCATTCCTAGCTGTTGGTGAAGGAGTGGTAAAAGATTATTGAACTTATTTTGCACTCCAATTGGTTCTTTTACTGATTTCAAAAATTCATGTGATATTTGATTAAAATATGGTATCCAAAACATTTGATTTAAAACAGCCAATGTGGCAGCGTTTATATCGGTGGCTAAGCCTGAGTCAGCAAGAGAACACTTTGTACTTAATTCTTTTGGTTGTAAAGTTTTTGGTTCCTTTTGAAGAATGTTAGGTTCCTGCTGTTGTACATTTAATTTTTTAGTATTGTCAGGAGTAAATTCGTTTAAATTCGTTTGTAATTGTGGTTTCTCTATATGATTTTCATTCTTTAAGATTGCTTCCAATTGAGCCATTGAAATAACTAAAATGTTTGGATTTTGTATTATTTCCGGATAAGCAAAAGCTTCAGGTAGCCTTAATTCAGGGCGTGTTGTTATTAAAAGTGGTATTTCTCGCGCAGGTGATGCTAAAACTGCACCCAAACGATCTTTAGGTACTAATATAGGATCCGGTACTTTCCACTGAGTATTTCTAATTAATAACTGTAGCTGCGTAAGTGGATCTGGATCTTTGTCAATACTTGACATATTTTCTTTTATATTACCATTATTTTTTACCGAATTTCTTAGTCGCTTTTTTACCGGTTCATCATCGGTTTCATCTAAAACTACTGTTTCTATATAATTGGAAGATGCAGGACAGCTCTTCGCACTGCTTTCATTAGGTGACTGTTGCTGTTTCCCTAAATCTATTGGTTCGGACTGTTGTTTACCTGTATTAAATGAATTCAACTTTATAAATTGTTCCAAAATCATGTTTTTAATAGTGTCTGATGTCGTCTCAATAGCAGGAATATCATCACGATTAGGTGACTTAACAACATCGGAGCTAGACGTCACAACACACTGACTTCTAGATTCGGAGGGTGGGCATACTTCTTCACGCTTTTTATAGCTTAAATCCTTTGGTGTATTTTCAAATAAAGCGTTACTTTCTGATTTATTCTGAGATAATGGAGAATGAAGTCCAATGTCGGTATTTTCAGATTGCAATGCATCTATTTGTATGTCTCTGATGTCATCTTTTTCAAATGTCTCTATGTAGTTACTAGATTGGAATAATTCTCCATTTAAACCTTCAATTTCCCCAGCTTCATTGAACGACAAACATTTTGGCGGGTCGGTAACAGTTTCTATTATTTGTGGCATTGTTTCAACGACTACAGTCTCATTATCTTGTGGTTCACCGATATAGGTATTAGCAGTTGATGCTTCTCTAATTACATCATTTTCTTGAATCAAATTATTTTCGCAACTCCGTTTGACCAATGAATCAATTAAATCAGCATCACTATTACCATTATCTCCACAATGTTGTAACAGATCATCATCGTCAAGCAAATCTTTCAAATTTTTTGTTTCTGCGTCCAAATTTTCTGCAATATTCGTTTCATTATTTTTATTACAATCTATTTCACTATTTATAAAGTCAACGAGCACATTCGTGCTGGAGCTATTACTGTCTTCAACATTATCGGAATTATGAGGCAAAAATAGTCCTGTCTTAGGACACAATTGTAATTTTGGTAAATCTTCTTGATATGTTTTAACAACTTCGTTATTTTTCCTTAAGACTTCTTTCGTTGATGAACAATTTTGCGGTGTTAAACAATGTTGATACGATTCGGTTTCTTCTAATTTTTCTTGCTCTTGTTCAATTTCTTCATCAATACTTAATTTAAGCGGTTTATTGAATTTACATTTCTCTCTTTTCTTTTTATTTTCCAACTTTTTATTTTTTTTCTTCTTTTTGGCTTTTTTGCTTTTATGTTGTACGGATTTGTCCTGAATTTCAGCATGACAGTCCAGCTGTCTATCATTTGATTCATATAATCCAATATCAACATTTTGTTTGTCATCTAATTTAGTATTTCCTTCAATTTCTTGATTATCAAATTCACGTTTGATCTTTAAAAGAGGTGCTTGAATAAATTTGACAATCCTAGAAGAAGCAGGGTCTGTTCGAGGAATGGCTTTCCATCCATTTGTTGTTTTTGTTATGCGTATTCTGTTGCGTTTATCATAATCTTCACAGCGGACTTCAACTATTCGAGTATCATCTTGTTTCACCCATAAAAAAATAGGATTAACCTTTGCCGGTTGATTATTTTGATTATCTTTAACAATTTCGGTGTTACTCTGTGGTATTGATACTTGTTGTTCTATTGGTTCAGAGTCTTTTAAAGATTTTCTAACACTATTTTGAGAAGGCTCACTTGTATAAGACTTTGGTTCATTCTTTATATCGCGCAACAAACACTTCGCTTTATTAGGATCTTCTACATTTAAATGGCCAAATTTGGATTTTTGTCGTCCTTGTTTTTTGTTACTGCCCTTGACACGCCTACTACTTGGCTGTTCTTCAAACACAAGGAATATATCGCGGGCAAACTTTCTTCTTTCAGATTTTCTATGTGTTAAAGGAGCATCAATTTCTCTTTTAACTACATTTTTACATTTTATATTTGATGGTTTACCACTAATAATTTCACTAGATGGAACAATGATATTACTAACATCATCACCTTGTTTTGGCATCATCATATTAGGAGTTAGAAAATTTTACTTATTTTGGATTGTCATGATTGTGCATATATATTATCCAATTTGTAAAACTTTTCTTCAACTAAATTGTAATTTTTGTTTTTTTATGGACAAATACCAAGAAATGTTTTGTTTTCTTACATATTACTGAATTTTATTTATTGTTATTAATCCGATACCCCATTTTACTTTATTTTTTATATTCACAAAATCGATCCAATTTTGTATATATCATAGTCACGAAAAGACTGAACGGGCGTATAGGTATTTTTCAACATAACATTTGAAGTGAAACTCACAAACATTTTAAAATCAAGTACATCATGTAATTTTAGTATGATGTATATATATTCTTAAATCATGCCGCATGTGTATAATTATTAATTTTAACTTTATTTTTTGTCCTTTGATATACTATAATACTTTGTAAAAATAGAATCAAATAACTTAATATCAAAAAAAGTAATACTAAACTGCAGAAGAGGAGCTTCTTAACTTGTCTGTTGTCGAATATCATATTCGAATTTTATTCGAAATTGTTAAAAACGTCAAATTGTAGAGTAGCATAATAAAAGAATTTAACTATTTTGGGTTTTTTTTTATTATGTTTATTTTAAAGATGTAAAACAAAAAATATGTTTTAAATATCATTACAAATGAATATCGAAATTTAATTAAAATTATACATTTGACATGGCTAGTAACCAAAGAATACTTTACGAATAATAATAACCGATACTGTTTTTGTAACATGTATCATTAAAAATGCAAAAACAAAAGTTTTTGAGATGTGTCCCACTTTTGGTTGAATTTTCGTTTTTTGTTCTTTATTATTATATAGAAGTGTTCGACCATTACGTTAGTCGACTAGTTCGAGGATAATTAATATTAAATGAAATATTTCGATTAAAAACTTTATTATATGCTTGAAAATCATTCAACTGTTGAAGAAGTAAACTGCTTTATATTTCTTCTATTTTCGTTTTATTTTGTACCAATGACAGAGTAGGTCATTTAATAATGATTAAGCAAACTTAAATGTTTATTTTAAAAATATGTTGAAATGTGCTACAAGGGGTGCTAATTAGCATGACAATCAGCAGCGTGAAATCGTAAGCTTTTTGATATTAGCCGTAATTTTTGCTTTTAGAGTTGTTAAAAAAAACATTAGGTCTGGTTGAAACAAATTGGCATCACTTTTAAAATATGTTAAATGCTTGTTTTTTTTTGTGGTATACACAATATGAAATATAAAAATTATAAACACTAAAAATTAAATAATTTAAAACAAAATAAATAATGAAAGAGCAATGGTAAGCATTTTTTATGTTATTGCTTTGATATATTGCAATTTGTTATTATTTCTGCTTATATGATTTTAATAAATGACTGGAATCTTGCACACAATTTTGTAAATATTCACAATAGAGTGATTTTTGAATTTGGCTGCACTTAAACTTAAGACTTAAAATTTTTGCGAGTGAAAATTAATTCTAAAGATTTTAAGAAAATTGTTGTTGCTTCATATGTTTCCTTTTGTAAGTTGCAAGTATTTTTTTGGAACTCTAAAAGAAAAAAATTACGGTTATTGTAGAACTAAAAAGGGAGCGTAACATCTCTGTTGAAATGAAGAAATTATACACACACTTTACTCAAACATCTTCTGTCTAGCAAAACTTGTGCTAATATTTAATACTGTATTCACACTAGAGTCATTTCGACACCAAAATAAGTTAAAATCAGGAAAATGTGTATGGAAATATTGACAGCTGAAAACAGAATTGAATCGTAATTTCTACAAAATCATCTCATTGTACAGTACTAACTTGTGTAAATAGTTTTATATATTTTATAGAGTTATAACGAAACTGTTATATATCATATATACAAGCTATTTATCGCCTGTTGAAATCTGCAAACGAAAATGGCGTTGGATTGGGCATATGCTCCGCAAATCGAACGAAAACATCGCCCGTCAAGGACTTCGATGGAATTCTCAAGGCAGAAGTCGACGTGTCGGCGCACAAGCAAGAACATGAAGAAGATCAATACAATTAGAATTAGAAGCTGCAAATTACCCTTGGAATGACATCAGCAGTAAATCGCATAAAAGAGTTCGCTATAAAAGAATAGTCGAGACTCTATGCACTACTGCGAGATGAGAATGACAGAAGAAGAGTATCATACGTGCAAAGTAATTATTTTGTGAAAGTAGTTAAAAAGTGCGGACATATGGTAAATCTGACAATCAAATTACAATAATTTTTTGTTTAATCGACATTTTTGCTTTTTGATTTTAGATATCAGTTTAAAATTTTTGACTGCTTTAATTACAAACAAAACTCTCTTGTGGATCCAATATTAGAGACTGTAGAAAAAAATATCACCAAAGTTATACACAGTCTATTGTGAACCTTCTTTGGAAATTTCAACGATTATTTCAACCAGATATTATTATATTATAAAAATATACAAAATATTTTTAAAATATTAGAGTCGACATCAATCGTTTGTAGGAATTTATTTTTTTATCGAATCTTGAGTTTTTTGAATTTTAATGTAATATTAAAATAATAATCTTACTTATTTAAAGTTTAAATTTTATTAAAATTAACACCATTTTTATATTCATACAAATATTAGAAAATTATTTTGATACATTTTTTATTTTAAAATTTTTTTTTAAATTTTAATATATGAAAATTCAGAAAAAATACCTAAAGCTTTCACTTATTTTTAATAATGGAAATACAACAAAAATGTTACTAACATGAGCATATCTTTTTCAATAAAATTAAAATAAACCACAACATACTCTATCAATTATTATTTCCCTTCTTCTTTGGTTGTCAAATCGTTGATTCTTTTTAGTGTTCATGGTTGCATTTTCTTTTAAATATTGCGGTTGCTTTACACCATGTTTCACTGCAAGTAAATCAGTTAATGTTAATCAAATTAAGATTTGATCGTTTCCATTAGCATAAGTTGTGTTATGTGTTAGAATGATCTGTAAAAATTCTAAAACAGGTTTTGTTTGTTTACATTTCAAATGTTAGCAGAAATATTTAATTTTGTATTATTAGCAGAAATTAATTAATTGATCGTGAAACACGAAAAAAACTGCAAAAAATTTTGTTTATAATATTTATTTATTAAAAAAAAAATATTTTTGAAAACTTATCACTTGATTTTTGTTTATTTACATATTGTTACAAGTTTCATATGTCAAATTTTGATCATTTTCCTTTTGAGAAAAAAATGTTTTTGGTGTAATTATCCTTAATTTAGAAAGTACGAAACTTCTTTGTACTGCAACTTCATTAGTGGCTTAAATCAAGTAATGCTTTAATGAAGCAATGGGAACATACTATTACACAAACAGCAAACAAATATGAATTGCTGATTACTTTTATTACTTTACCAGATCATGGTTTGCTGAAACCCAATTCATTTTACTTACTGTACTAAATGAAAATTTTCCAAAATAAAATTAATTAAACACTTTGAATGTCAACAATTTATGAAATCTAGAAGACAATTGATTAAATTATTAAAACATAAAAATAAATATTGAAAATTTTCCAAAATAAAATTAATTAAACACTTTGAATGTCAACAATTTATGAAATCTAGAAGACAATTGATTAAATTATTAAAACATAAAAATAAATGATTGTTTCATAATCAAATATTGTTTTATTGGCATAATCAAATATTGTTTTATTGGCATATATATTAAATTTAATGGTTCATAAACTTCGTTTTTTATATTATAATTAATTCAACTTATATCTTAAAATTTTGGTTTTAATTTATTAACACTTCTGTGTTTTAATAGTTTTATAAATATTTATAGTCTACAGTATAAAGATAAACGAATATAAAACCGATTCGAGAAGTAATATTCGTTAAAAAATTTTCGTAGTCGATTTGATTGTATTGATAAATAAGTTAGTTGTTATTTAATTTCAGCTTTTTTAAATTACTTAATTAGAGTACAAAAATATTTAATGCAGTATATTTTTATAATAAATAAATATTGAAGAATCAACAACTAGAAAAATGCTGTTTTTACTTAATTACAAACGTATCTAATTAGGTATGATATTTATTCTAATATACATGCTATTACCTTTATATTATATACATACATAGTAGTACTTCAAAGTGTACGAGCGTTGCGATATAGAAGCAAGTTTGGGTGTATACTCGAATTCAAAAATTTACCTAGCGTGTCTACACTGCCTAGACTTTGGTAAAATTTGTATGCAAATATTTGCTTGCAGACATAATTCGAAAACAAATGGTTTGTTCCACGAGATAATCGTAGTAAAACTAAGAGCGTAACACAAATGAAGTGCCAAATTTCGCTCTTTACATAGATTTTCATGGAACAACCAAAACAGCTGATTAACAGATCAACACAAATTTTACTTGAAATATAATGTACGAGTAAAGTGTGTGTAGCATTTTCAAATTTCAACATGGATGTTCCATGAGTTACTAGTAGCTCATGGAACAGACCTAATATGTACTCGCATTCGATCATAAAAATATTGCCAAAGACCTAACATGTACTCACATTTGATCATATGGGTCTTTGAGCTATTCAAATAACAAATCTGCTATTGTTTATTTAGTTAGTTAATAAATTAAGTTTTGTCATTTTCAAAAACAGAGCAATAATTGTTCGAATGTAAAGTGATAGAATATATTCAAGCAATTCGCAGTTCATTGTGTTAAATGTTCGAATGCAAGCATACCCGGTTATCTAAAGAAGTCGAACATCATTTGAGGCACTATTATATAGTATACATATTTCTATTTACTATTTTCGGATAATTCTACATTTTCCAAGTTATGAGATCCTCGGTCGTACCACCATCTTAATATTATTGTTCTTCTACGGCGCACTACTAGGAAGATAAGTGAAATTAAAATTCCTTGAATTCCATTTATCATTTCTAATAATATTAAATAATTCTCCGGTCCAGGTGAATAAAATGTGACAATTTCTAACATCCACGTTATCACCATTATTAAATTTAGCAGACTAATGCATTTTGCGCTGTGACAAATAATCATTAAAACAATTAATACAATTAATAACAATTAATAACCCTATAATTTGTTAAAAATATATGTGTATACTTACTCTTTCTTCACTTCTTCATATTTTTCTTCATCAATTTCAGTGTTAATGGTAAAATAAAATTTTTTTTCTCTTACAGTTGTCTCCCGTTTTTTTATCCTTTGAAAACCAAAAAATGATATAACCAATACTAAAAAGCTCAAAAATAATAAAGTTGATACTGGCGGAATGAAATATCTCTGTGATTCACGTATGGCTAGAATTTAAGAAAAAATAATTCATTAAGTGGATAGAACATAAATTTAAAAAAAATTTGATTTTAACTACTGAATTAGAAATCTAGAAAACAACTACAGTACATATTCAGTTATTGCAACCTAATAAAAACCAAGGTTGTTCCAAATACCCAGTTATTGCACTTACCGAGGAAAAACTCACGTAACGGATCTAACATCAGAAATAGGTAGATACATAATAGAACTAGAAATTTCTTTTATTCTTATATTATAATTATTGTACAAATTATATATCTTACAATGTTAGGACCCATTATATATACATCCATATTTATTTATAATAAAGAATTATATAAATGTAATTTTAACTTTTTTCAACAAAAATATTTGTAATTAATAATTGCTTTCTATAGCAAGTAATACTTTTCAGTACTACTTTTTCTTTAAGTTTTTTTAAAATTAAAATATCATGTAAGGGCATTTCATTCTATAGGTTTTTCAGAAATCTCTAGATTTTGCGAGTATGATCTGAGATCAATTTTATAGTAGCACTTCAATTTAAAAAACCAACTAAGGTGTCTGACACTTAGGAAAATCAAAAGAGCAGTATTTTCCAATTTGGGAACCACCTCCTACAGGAGGCTGTTCAGATTGGCAATTCGAAAACTTGAACTTACCCATGTTAGTTTCATCGGTTTCAATCTGTTTGATATAATTATTAATGAAAGATATTATAAAGGACATAGTTTGTATTAACTCTGAGATTAGTTGTATAGGAATCTAATATTAACCACGATTAGTTCTATTATGTTATTAGTTTGGCACAAAAAAACTGATTCTGATTAAATATATCATTTAGTATCTGACAACTAATACCAAGCAAAACAGACACAAATCTGCTACCGCATTACCCATAATTTTGCTAATGTTCGGTAAGACTAGAAAGGTTCCTGTGTGTGGTGTACCAAGAAGTTTGTTCTAAGAACCACAAAAGGCAAATTATTAATTTGAAACAAGCAAAATTTTGTGCCTTGCAGTATATGTAATTTCTAAAAGAATTAGTAATATTAGTGATTTTAAGTACAGTTGTCATCTAAAATATATGGTGAGCAGAATATATAACTTTTGCAAAATCAAAATTACATTTGTTTTTTCTTTTATATACGTTTAATTATAAGTTTTTATCTTCCATTTCATAATATTGAATATAGCAAAAAACATATTTATTTTACTTACATTCTGTTAAACCTTGAAGAAAGTATGAAGGCATTCCTGGTAATCCTTTCTGTGCTGTTAATATTACCAAAACAAGGGGTCCAGTAAAACATATTAATATAAACACAATAAAATTGCTGTATACAAATGTTTTACTATTCCCTTTATTCATTGGAATTTTGATCCTAAAGAGACATTACAATAAAATGGAATTGCATATATTAAAAACTATTTATGGCAACAACAAAATATATTTATAAATATATTTATCAGAATATCTTACCAAATATTAATAAGAACATTGCAACAAAGACAGAAGAACCAAAAGAAGTATGAAAGTACAAAGAATTGCACAATATATCCCAAATTTAATGATTTAATGCTATATATATGAGCCAACGAATGAAGAAAATATCCAATCGCTAAACATAACGACATTGAACTTAACGAAAGCCCATGCAGACTCCTTAATTCTTTAATGCTCAAATGTAAGTAAGCCAGAAATAAAAGACATGGAATTGATATTAGCATTAAGATTGCTACAGTAATTATTTGTCCTCTCTTTAAATGCTCCTCTACTTGAGTAATACAAATAAAAGCATATGTAGTTCCTGATCTGTTGTCTACGTCTAAACAATATTTTTCCTCAACTGTGTATGAAGTGTTTGCGTATTCATCCATAATAAGTAATGAACCATCTTGTAAAACATAAAATATGTCATCCAGGTTATTATAGACAATTGATCTAAGAAATTATGAGGTGTAAAATGCATATATAGATTATTTTATTAAAAAATCTTATTCAACTTACGTATTACATGGATTTCCAATTTCATATAGCAAGGATATTTCTATTTCATTGTCTTCAATACAATTATCATATAGCACTACATTAATAATATTTGGTTTAAATTCCAGCCGTGACGAATCACACATATTATTGTTCTGATTTTCACCATAAATGCTTAAACTTTCTCCTATAGGACAACACTTTTTCAAACGGGAATTTGATTGTTTAGATGGTTGGTTTTTTAATTTTTCACGCTGCGAACAATCTTCAGGATGGTAATTTTTCTGCTCTTCAGATTTATTAAACACATCAGACACTTCATTTGAAGCAATACGTTCTATATTTTCCCTAGAAATATTTAGCACTATAATTATATATGAAATATGATCAAAAAGTAACGGAAATGTAGAAAATATGAGTATTATATCTTACATCTTTGTTTATGTATTGGTTGCAATGCTAATTACATACGAGTTGATTTTATGCTTTGCTTGTATTTGAAGAGCGAAAAAGCATAACGTATATTAGTGCCTTTGGGAATTTTTTTGATTAAAGAAATGTCAGATCATAAAGTTTATGTGAAATTTTATGCTAAAAATAAGTAACATACAATGAAGTATTCAAAATATTAAAAAAGACCGCTAGACACGATATGATCTCAGGATCCCTAGTGCCTTTGGGAACTTTTTTGATTAACGAAATGTCAAATCAGAGAGTTTATGTGACACTTTATGTTAAAAATAAGTTACATACAAAGAAGTATTCAAAATATTAAAAAAAGGCCTCTAGACATGATATGATCTCAGGGTCCCCAGTACTGTTTTAGTACTGGCAATGCACAACTTATCATATGTTTTATCTTATATATATAATTCTTCTGTACGTGTGTTGACAGTGAACTTCTCCTAAACGACTGAACCGATTTTGATGAAATTTTTTGTGTATGTTCAAGTGGATTCAAGGAAGGTTTAGATTCACAATTTGACCCACTGTGTAATGTCTTTTTAATTAATTTTTTATTTTTTGGTATCCATATACATTTATATTAAAAATTTTAAATTTATCCATGCTTACTTTGATTTGTTTAAAAAGTTTAAAATCTCTAAAATGAATCGTAAAATTGCCGTTGCATAGCTTAAGTGCACTTAAATTCCGCAGTATAATTATAGGATAGCCAATTTTTAATCTTAAGTTATTCCAGCGAATTTAAAAATTCAACAGGATAGCTGAAAGATTCATTTTAGAGTTCAAACTTTTTAAACAAATCAAAGTAAGCATGAATAACTTTTAAAGGTCTAATATAAATGTATATGGATACCAAAAAACTGTATAATAATTAAAAAAACGTTATCCAGTGGACCAAATTATGAATCTAAACCATCCTTGAATTGACTTGAACACACACAAAAAAGAAGAATTATATATATAAAGATATAAATAACGTACAAAAAACAATGCCACGTCTTCGTGGACGAGGAGGAAATATTGGTCGACGGACTCGGAATTCACAATTACTCCAGAACCGTCGGGTAAATAGATCGGCAGAAAACAATGAAAATGTAAGAAACCAGGATACAATCACACGTGCTAATGAAAGTCAAGAGCAACACAACGAACGCCTTCCAGCTAATGCATTGATACAAATACTGGCCCGTCAACGAGTCACCGACACATTCAGAACACGTGAAAAACAGCGTTTGCAAGTGTATCGCGCATTGACACGTGCATCATTTCATCGCCTTGCGTTTGAATATGAGTCGGATATCGACTATTCGTCACATTCACGAATTGTAATCGGTGCTATGAACAAACACTGTCATGCACTCAAATACAAAGGTGAATCGGCCGGTTTCTGCTGTGTATCTGGAAAAGTTGTATTGCCACCATTGAATTCGCCGCTAGAACCATTGAAAGCACTATTGGCTGGAGCTACATCTCAATCTAAATTGTTTTTTCGTAAAATTCGCAAATTCAATTCGTGCTTTCAAATGACATCATTTGGAACAACAAAAATCGTTCAGAATGAGATTGGTCGCAATTTTCAATCAACGCTTAAGATTCAGAGTCAAGTGTATCACCAAATTGGTTCTTTAATGCTGATGCCCAATAATGATCCCAAATTTCTGCAAATCTACTTCATGGGTGATGATAAGCAGCAAATAAACGCACGTTGCCAGTACAACCATATCGAGCAGATGGAGGAGCAAGAAATTGTGGGTATTTTAGAACCGTTTTTAAAAAATCATAACCAGTTGGTCCAGTTGTTCACTACCGTTTCAAACAGACTGCTAAACGACAACTATACAATCGTCATCAAAGTACCATCTGGGCAGCACGCGGGCCGATATAATGCACCGATTATTAATGAAGTTGCAGTTGTTATGGTTGGCGACGCATTTGAACGTCGAGATATACGAATACAACGCAGAGATAACACAGTGCATACGGTTGCAGACAGTCATCGCTCTTACGACGCTTTGCAATATCCATTGATATTTTTTTTTATTTAAAATGTAGTGCTTATAAGGATTTGAAGTAACATGAAAATATTTGTAACATAAGTAATGCATGTGGACTTTTTGTAGTTCAAAAGAAAAAATCAA
>NC_051846.1:88693128-88696382 GCF_002237135.1 Teleopsis dalmanni
ACACAGTGGCGTAACTACAGGGAAGCAACTGGAAGCAACGCTTTCGGGCCCCCGAATTTAGGGGGCCCCACTATAAATTTTTGTATTCATTGTATTTCTTTTTAATAAATTCTCAAAAGTGGGACGAAACGTTTTTTGTTGGAATAATTTCATATTGCATTTTATAAAAGATACGTAAATTTTAAATTTAAAGTACATAATATGTATGTACTTCAAATAAAATATTAAACCTATTTATGAAATAAAAAAGTTTTTCTAAGAAAAATATGTGTCTTGATCGAGAGTTTATATGGAAGCTATATCTAAATTTAAACCCATTTGAAAATAATTTTGTACGTTGTCTTTTGCAAATATCAGTACTGTATACACCATATTCCATTTGAATACCTTTATTAAAAACGGAGAAACCTTATATCCGATTGTTAAGTTTATATCACAGCTACAAGAAATAGACCTCCAATTTCAATCAAATCAAATGGTGAACAGGGTGCGCTCCCGAAAAGTATGTGTATAAAATTTTATTCGAAGAGTTCAAAAGCTGAGAGAGTAGTTTGAACTGTAAAAGTATACTGATATATACTTAATGGTATTTCCGAAGTTTCCTTTAATGCGTTACGAAAATATTGACAAACCTTATATACCCTTTTTACATTTTTTCGTGTAAAGAGTATAAAAAGAGGGGCCCCTTAGTATGTTGGTAGGGGCCCCTTAGTTAGAATTTGCTTACAGGCCTAAAAAATGTAGTTACGCCACTGGCTGACAAACCAAAAAACTCCATTAAGGTCCATTGCGACACCAGATCAGAGTCTTAATTTAATAGTGATAGTGTGCATCGCTTACGATAACACTAGTATAAGTCGTTTAATAATTAAATTTAATCAAGAATTGCAATATATTATATATAGCAGTACTACATAATTTTAAAATTATCTAGTGAACTCTGTCCAAATCTACTTCAGCATTCTGATTGAATGTAGTAAGCAGAAGAGTCTACCAAAACTCGTCTAAGATTACGATATTACTCGATGGATAACTAATGATGAGATACATAACTGCCCTCATTCGTATCGGAAATAAATAGCAATGCCAATCTTTGCGATTGCAGCGTCGATTAAGAAGCAACAGCATTGGCTCACTTTGGTTAAGATTTTGCACTAAATGTAGTCATAAATTTCGAAATTATCTCTTATCCCAGACACTCATACAAGTCATAGGTGTGTTCACAAATAATTAATGTGTCGATATCAGTTTTTTTCGCATTTGGAGGCAGTGTAGTGCTATGAAAGCAAAAGTGCAAATCATTGAAATTGAATAAAAAATTTGTGCACAATTTTTTAAGATACAACTTTTTACATATTTATTTATATCTTTTTTAATGTTTGTCGTTGTTTCACGTCAATAAAAAGCAAGCAAATTAAATATTATATATCAATTAAACAATATACATCACTGACATTATGATAATATACCCATTCTCACATTATTTAAAAAAAGGGAAGGAGTTTGATAAATTATTTCCAGATTAATATTATAACATGATTTCGCCTTGAAGGGTTATGATTATATTTTATATTATAGATGTAATCGATTTATGTTTTTGAAAAGAAGGCATTATTTTATTTCGAAAATTAAAGAACTTCCAAAATTTAAAGCAAAAGTGATGAAAATATAATTATTCCAAGTTTATGGAATATAAGCGTTCTATTAATATTATATGTAAATTTGAAATATGTAAAGTTGAAAATTTAAAGTCATCCAAATAAAAATAGACAAAAGATTTTTAAGATTCTACGGTTAGAACCCCAGACAAGTAGATTTGATCTGAATATAGTATATACAAACCATTACACAATTGAACCTCTGGTACTGCTACCACTTTGAATTCTCCTTTTTGCTTCTATGTATTAAATATGGAGTTACAGTTTTAAAGCACTTATAAGTTTGCTAAAAAGTTCTGTAGAAAATTGACGTAAATTTAACGATAAATTAAGATTTCATTTACTAAGATCCAACTCATTAAAAAATATTTTAATAATCATAAAATTAACAGTTATTTAATCCATATCCAATCTTATATTATATTATATATGTAGTCTTTAAAACGTTTGTACCGATTATTTGTGAAGCTAAGCTACTTAAAACAATTGATATTTTATTTACGGGATCTTCTTGATAAATCGGCGATAACTGCGCTAAATAAATATTAAAATATTTTTTTATTAACTGGAAATATTTAATAGTTTATATAATTTGATGTATATTATATATATAGAATCATCTTCTGTGTCGACGGGCATTTAATGGACACAATTTTTAGTAAATATGTAAAAATGTAGAATGAAGAGTTGGGCATGTTGATTAAACACTACTTTTAAAAAGTTTTCAAAAATAAAAAAAAAGTTTGGCATTTAAGATAAAAACTGCATAATATAATATAGATTAATTCAAAAAAGGTAAGTAGTTTAACGAATGTTTTTATGGTTGTATGGTAAAAACATATTCATTTGACGAATTTGTTAACAAAAAGAGTGCAGCAAGCGAAAACGGCATCTGGGGTGCATATACCATAATTCTGACCCACTCCCATAAAGAAGGGTAATATTCTATTGTGCTCAAAAAAATTTGTTTCGTCATCAGCTCATTCGTCAGCAATACCAAAAACAAACTTGATCGCATAACACCACAAATGCTATTATATCACCATCTAATTACGTACTATATATTTCCGAAATTCAACAAATATTATCTTAAAGTTAAATTTTGAAGATATTTGAAATATCCTTTTTTTCAGAAGGCTCAGCGTTATCTGAAAAGAATAACATTGCAAAATGCCACTGAAATGAAGTCTGAAGAAAGATGAAGATATATTTACACTATCTTAAAAAAAAACCAGAGTACCGCTACTGCACTTACAGATCATTTTTAAGGTATAATACTGTATTAACTGATTTCTGGATTATCTCAAGAAGTACAATTGTATTCTTTAATATAGTACAGGATTTAAAAACTTCTAACCGAAATAAACATAACTTATGAAATTGATTTCGGTTTTGGTTAAATACTTTTAATATGGACTAGCTAAGAAGTTTTTCAGTTTGCAGTCATAACTCAGTTTTTAAAATACATCTTTCTTTCATCTTTATCTCACTCCTCAACATAATAATTCAAATTAAGTGAAAAATATTTACAAATCGAGAGAGTTTTCTTAATATAATCGTCAATTTATAGGACTCGAATATCTAAATAAATCCAAA